>NC_065513.1:12037084-12055276 GCF_006386435.1 Epinephelus moara
GCAAGCCTAAGACGTGGTAAGATACGATATTCCTCACTATATGAAGTGACTGATAACAAGATCTGTATAATGGACTGTAAAGAAATTCGTCAGGATTTTATTTGGTAGACAATTTATCTGTATTTATAGTGTGATGGGATGACAGCACAATGATGTGTGTGGTATCACTGGAAACCTCTGCTCCTGCACTTTCATGTGATATGCGTGGCATTTCTGTGCGAGCCTGCATTTGCGAATAATCCATCCAACAGTAATGTGTGTGCAAAGCTGTATGAAAGCTCTGTTATACATAATTTTAGTGTTACTTTATCATTTTTTTTTCGCTGTGAAAACATTGGACAACCAACAAGTGCTTGGTCTTGTCGGAAAGCTACAATTCCGCTGTTTCACGTTATATGCGTGGCTTCTCGCTATGACGCACGGTCGCGGAGAAAATCAATAGAGAAGAACAGGTGTGAATTTGGACGCACTATGTGTCGTTTGGGCCCACAGGGTTAATATTCCAATAGCTTTTTGGCTGAGAGATGGGTACAATGTAAATGGCCAGAAAAAGAGATGTGCCCTGCGTATACCCTCCACGAGACACAACAAAACCTGAAACAGAGACAATGAAAAAGACAGAAGTTGAATAAAAGTGTGTAGCTTTTGTGTAGCAGTGTGTAATTTTGTTGAGTAGTGACAGAGTGGAAAGAAGTTATCTTAATAATAAAATGTTAAATGTTAAATGTTTGCCATCTTCCAAACTTCAACTTTTCATCAGCTAAGATCATTAGGCAGGTTTTAAGCTTTGTGACAATGCATTTTTAAGATAATTTTATGTTTTTTTATGGTTTATTTAGCTTCAGAAGATAAATCATTTTCTCCAACCATTAGAAATAATACATTTTCCAGCTTGACTAAAAAGTTCCAATTCACCAAATTTGGAGACGCATAATTTTCAATGCACAACAACACTACAAGTCTAAGTTTGTGCTCATGGCAAAAACCACAAAAGTAAAACACTTTGATGCAAGATATGGTTGTAACCAGTGCACTAGGTACAAGGTGAGAAGCTCAGATAAGCAGGTTTCATAGTGGATGGATCTGCAACGCATGACTTATGTTGTGTTCCAGTAAAGGTGGAGGTCAGAATCTCCCAGCTGAAACTTTCAACTTCATACCTCTAAGCATTCCAGGTGCACCATGCCAAATGTTATCAAAAAACATGTCTGCCTGTGACTAACTGATGTTCCTTTGGCAATTGTACACAACTGAACTCTCAGCAGTGTTGCCTACTTGCATATAAATTAAACATTGACTGTAGCCAGCTACTTAATAACATCGGTGACATTTATGAGATCCATTGACATGCACAACAGGTTTTATTATTTGATAGTATGTAGTACTTTAATTAAATATAGGCAAACATATTTTTTGTTGCATATTAGTTGATGGTTTATCATTTACAGTGTGCTCTTCCATGGGTGCTGCCATTGCTTTGTGATGTTTTTGACATCCATGGTGTCTGCAGTGCAGCATAGCATCCAGTGCCGATGTTCAATGCTAATACAGGAAGTAGTGTGCCCTTGATGAAGCAAAGCAAAGGGTAAGAGTGTGGAGGCTCAGGTGGTGGTGGGCTTGTAGTGGATCCACCTTTCATTCAAGAGAATGCAGTTTGTTATGTTATATCCAAGAGTTAATGATAGACAAACTCTATTATTAAACATTAGTCTACCCTAACCTCAACCTAACTATATTCCCTCTTTTAACCATAACCACAATCTTTACTGAACCAAGTATTTTTAGTTGCCTAACCATAACCATGTGCAGATATTGTAAAAGACAGGATAACCCTGATGTAATCTGGGGTTATGCAAATTCATCCAATATTATTGTTGCTGTTTGGTGATAGGATTGTACCTCCAAGATGACTTCCTGTAGAAGCAACAGGGAAGTATCCCGCGGGTAGGACATTACACATCATACCTAGCAAACATTATAAGAATCACAGCTGATCTGGAAACACCTCAGAACGTGCCAATAGGTGCTAAAGGATACAGCTGTGGAAAAGAACATCTGTTACCAATTTATATTAACAACAAAAATACAACTTTACCTAAAGCTCAAGATTTCAGGTTATTTGAGGATGCCAGATGACGGACGCCTCCCTTCTCTTCAGTTTATACTCTCATATCTTCACACTCCACTCCCTGTTCCTCTACCCCACTGAGGTGATAAGTGACCAAACGGCAGCATCTGCACACTTGCTCCAAATGCCCTGCTGAAAAGAGCAAGTTTTTGATCAATGAACTCATCATCAGATATTAAAATTAATGAGGGCCATGCTATGTTTTTAAAAAATATGGCTCTGGCCTTTTACTCGAAAGGACAAAACAGGCTTTCTTTGCTGCTGGCTATATGCCCACCCTTTACACACACACACACACACACACACACACACACACACACACACTTGCACTTTCTGCCCCTATGGAGTGTCGAGTTGAACAGTTGTCACTGTAGTTAATTTCAGGGGACAGAGATGAGGGTTGCAGTGCTTCCAAACTGGCTCAGGTGGTTGTGGGGAGACAGCGATGATGCACCTGTGGAGAAAAGGGCACGCACAGCAGGGCCGTGCATGTATTTACACGTATAGTATAGTATAGTATGAGTGTCCTCATAAACACATTTGACTGTTGTACGGGTTTTCCTTGTGGTTATAACCTGTGTTTTGGGGTCTTGTAATAGTAAATTTTGTATGTGGCCAGGTGTGAAGCATGTCTAATGTGTGTTATATTATGTTTTTAGTGCCATCAAGGAACAAGAACAGGGAGAAAAGTAAAAGGGGAAAACATTAATGAATTGCAAATATACTCGGACTGCAGATGAGAGAAGAATAATGGTTAGTCTGCTCATGTCCTCGTAATTAGAAATCACAGCACATCTTCCAGCCTGTCGGGTCCATGGTAACGGGTTGAATTTACTGACATTAATGTAAATTTAAAACTCCCCCAGATTGATCGGAATGGTCGCTGAAATTTGTCTCACCCCTTCATATTGATTTAAATCTGTTGCTTGAAAAGCACTAATTAATAATGATAATAAAAGTGTCACAGGTTGTTAACATCAGCACCTTGTCTTCTTTTGTTTATTTTACCTCGCTCTTTTCGTTTTTCTTTTCTTTTCATCTCAGCCTTGAACAACATGGCACTCAGGTTACCTGCATGTGACTCTTAGTGGCACACTTGCAGCACTAGAGCAACATTTTTAATGACAGGAAATGTATATGTAACTCTGTTTCACATGATTTATGACTAGATTCTTTATAATAAGCAACCTAATTACAGGAGCTATTAAAATTACATGCAGCCAAACCAATTAAGTTGTCTGGCTCTCGGAGTGTGTTTCCTGTGGGGGCATTTAAGGTTCATCAGCAGTTAAGGAGCACAGTGATTTTATTGAGATATACAGAAGACCGTAACCACTGAGCCATTAAAGCATGTACAACTATGTAAATGTATATGTACAGGTTTATTTTTATGAAGATAGGTATAGCTGAAAGGAAAGAAATATGTGTAATACCCACTGAAACAAATAAGTACCCATACAGTATACGGATTTAGATCAGATATTAGGGGCACTATGGTGGCGGTGAGGACTGTTTTATTGGAAGCAAGCTCCCCAACTGCCAAAGTGCTACAAATGTCTTGCTCTCTGATTCTGCTTTGCTATAGTATCTATTTTAAATAAAACTCACAGTACTGAGGAACCAACAACAACAACAACAACGTTTTGTCAGCAGAAAATCTTACCAGAGAGTAGATATTCGTTTTGCTTTACTTTGGATCAAAGTGCAGAGGAAAGATTGGAAGGCTTGCCCCGATCCTTGGTTTGATCTTCGTGACTGGTGCACTGTATTTACTTCATCACTCTCTGAATTTTGTGTTAACTTTTTTGTGCTTTGCCAACAGCAGCCTCCCATTTACCACTGACTTGAGACTTTCCATACATGAACTTTGAAGAACATAAAGGGTTTGCAAGTCTTTGCAATTCTGTTGTATTTCCCGAAGCTTGAGTAAATGGTGTCTCGTTGGTGTCTTGTGGTGCTTGTTTTTTGAGAACTATTTTATTTTATCTTTCTTATTATATTCATTGCATTATTTTTCTGTTTGGTGCATCAGCTGAGGATGCTTTTGAGATGCTTTGAGTCTCAGTGATGGTTAATAAAACAACTCTAATCTTCCTGTGCAGAGCTGAGAAGAACAGCTTGTAACTTGGGAAGTACTGTACAGTTACACATTGCAATTAAAGTTGTAAAGCTGCATTATAATATCAGAGGTGGAGCACACTGACTAGCCAATATACAGCGTGTAATCACAGGCTGTCTGTCTGATTTATTGTCCAATAAACCAGCCCAGTCTTATATATCAAATGGACACAAACTCTTAAAGATTCATTCATTAAGTGGCAGTGGGCACAAAACTTGCTAAAATTATGTGCTGGCAACATGAAAATAATGCCAAAGCAAAGTCCATAAGGATCTTTTGTTGTGGTGGGCACATGAATTAAATATAAAGAACAAGAAGGTCAGCGAATGGCGGGCAGAATGGGTGGTAGATCGGTCAAATAAACAGACTTTCAACCAGGAGATTGCTGCTCTTGTCCTATCTTAAAACAAAAGTCAATGTAGTTACTATTAACTTTACGAACTTTGCGTTACTCCGCAAACTACTGTACATACATACTTTACGTAACCATGCAAGATGCGTGAGTTTACATCACTTACGTCTGTATGTAGTTATTTTAACTGAAACAATGATCGTATCCTAAACTTATGTATTTAAATGAGTTCGAAACACCAAAGGCACCCTCTCTTGTCTCCATGAGACGCACCCTTTATTGTCTATAAGTGATGCACAGCTGTCTCCTGGGCATAGTAACATGGTTAAAGTTGTCAAACAGTCGTGGTCAGGTTTAAGCAACAAAACACCTTGGTTAGGTTTAGAAAAAACATCATATTTTAGGTAAAAAAAACTACGTAGTGTGTATGTTAAAACAGCGTCAAGTATTGACATGTATGGATTTACACTAGAATTAGTTGAGAGCCCAGTGTGTATCACAGAGACGCCAAAGGGTGCCTTCATCGCTGATATGACACACCAAGGGGCATGACAAAATGTTGGTTTTTGACTACCTGGGAAGGAGAATGGGTGGAGTATCTTTTTGTTCTCTAAACTTAACCAAGTGTTTTTCTCTCCTTAAACCTAAGTAAACTGCAACCATTCATAATAGACTTTGCTTTGCCATTCTTTTTGTGTTGCCGGCGTGTAATTTTCATATATTTTGTGCCCATCACCACGTAATGCGTCAATTAGAAGTCGTGTCAGTTTCATGTAATTGAGACTGTGTTAATTACCATGTTCATATAATCCTAGAGTATATGGGGTAGAATGGGTAAAAAGACTCTTTACCTCTCTGAATGCAGTTCCTCCAGTATTTTTAATTCCTCTCTCCTGCTGTCCATCTCAGGCCTTACACCTGTGTCTATGCTCTTTGTTTTCTGCTGGTGAGAAAGAGAAGAGGAGGGAGGGTGTGAAAGAGCTGCTGTGTGAAGATAAAGCTATTTGGTACTGTCACAAGTCTCCCAGTGCGGAAGGATGGGGGGAGCAGAACAAGCGAGGGGAGTGACGGAGAAGTGGATCGGTCCATCCATCACGACCACGCAGGACTGACAGAACAAAAGATGAAGTGCTGGGAGAGGCCTCTCGGCTGCGAGGGGCCGGGGAACTCGAAACAATATTTTTTGGCGCCTGTCAGACTGTCCAATAAGGGAGGCCGATATATGAACTATCTAGCACTGATGTAATGCGCCTCATAAATCTGCTTTAATTACTCGGCGTGGGGACAGCCAGTGGGAGCCCGCGCCTGGATTTATGGCGTCTCTGCTTGGCATCTTAACGACTCTGTGCTTTTAATATCATTACCCTGTAATTTATTATGCTGCCAGGGTGCACACCCAAACCTTCAGCATAACTCTTGTTTATTTATGCCCGTTTAAAGGCCACTTCAGTGACACAGGCATTTAGCACATTTCAGTTGGGCTTTAATCATTTGTCCTAATGAGGCCATTATGCAGCGGTGTCCTCTGGCTGGCTCTGACTGTGGCTTGATGGTTCGGGCCAAACCCTGGGAAGCCGGTGAGGTGGCAAGACAGAGTTTGCTGGGTCACAGTCCCGTGTGTGTGGGTCTTGCTCCTGCTCTAGATCCAGTGCCACTCTCTGGGAGGCCAGAGTCTGAATGGCAGCATTTAGTTCTGGGTGTTCTCGTCCAGCAAGACTCACATCAGCCATGTTGACAGAAAATGTCTCTTCTCTTTCTTTATCTTTCTTTTCTTGTCTAAAGATCGTGAAAAGCCCTCAACGTTCCCCTTCGTTGTCCTTTCTATTTCCTACTGTTCCCCTCTCATTACCCCCTCATGTCTCCTTCTCTCTATTCATCCAGTTTGCACCCTTCCTTCCCCCAATTTATCCTACTCTACTCCTCACTAGTCTGACTGCTGAGGAGAATGAACAGAGGAAGAGGGAGGAGAAAGACAAGGGGAGGTGGGGGGTGGATAAAAAATGAGTGTGGGGTGAGGACAGGCTGCGTTTCTGCTGCCATGTCATGCTAATGGTTTCCAGATCAGGCTCCATATTACACCCAGGCGATAGCCCGTCTCACCCGTCTCACTAATGCTAGCTGCTAAATGCCTGTGCAACCGCCGGTGACAGTGACATATTAGTTTTGCGTCCCTCTGCAATCTGATACCTCTGAGTTTGCCACCATACTAAAGATTTGATTAATGTTGTTCCATTTGGAGCCTGTAATTGGCTGCGACTGGAGCGCAGAATAATCAGCCGTTCCTATTCAGAGCAGCGAGCGGGTAGAGAGGGAGGGAGAGAAAAGGGGGCAGCAATGCTAACGAGCAAGCTAGTTAATTAAGCCTGCAGCACAGTGGCGACAGTTACTGATGACTCCTATGACAAACCGGCCCTTCTCCCCTCCTCTGCCTCCTCTTCCTCCCGCTCCTCTCATTTCCTCTTCTCTAACACCTACCACTGCTACGGAGCAAGGCAGGGACATAAGATTCACACACAACTTTTTTAGTGCTTCTGTTGAGCGGTGATGATTATTCAAAGTGGGAACAGGTACGTGGTTGAAATATCACAAGTTCAGCTCTGGCTCATGGCTCTACTCAATATCTTTTTGTCACCTGCTGCTTCACCATTGCAAATGAAAGGATAGGTTTGGATTTCAAATCTGTCCTCATGCAATTCTCACATGCCATATGCATGCTGATCGCTGGATGCTTTAATCATTCCTCCTCTCCGTACTGTCTGTGAAGATAGCTTTGTAGAGTGATTAAACTGTAAAAGATTAGAAACAAAATCCACAGTCCTTGTTGGTGCAAAATGCATCACTAAGTTTAGCCAAAGGCAATTTCAGGCCTCAGCTGTTTGAGTTACACAATTTAGTTAATACCTTTGTCCTTGCAGTCGTTGCAGGTTTATGGCTGGCGTTTGTCCCTCACACATGTATACCAGAACATACCAATATCCAGAGAAACATAAAAATTGATTAAAAAAAAAGAAGTTATTATTGGCCCTGCTTGCCCCTCCAAACTACATAACCACAACAGAGGACTTCTCCAGTTGGCAGTGTATCCTCATACAACAATTAATACCTTAGAAAAATGCACATGTCCCCCACAAATGACATTAAATACTAACCAAATATCAACGTAACACTACATGCTTAACGTTATGTTACTTTGGTTAGGTTTAGGCACTAAAATTATGTAGGTGAGGTTTGTAAAGTTACTTTGGTTCGGTTTAGGAAAGGAAACATGGCGATGACCTACCTTAAAAGGACTCCTGGTCTCCTGAAGGAAAGTCCTGTGTTTTGTGACACAACCACCCCCCAAACTGTCCCTGTACACAGAGTACTTACCTCTTTACTTCCGTCAGTGCATTAGTCATATGAGCCCAGTCATCCCGATTACGTGGGTGATACACGAATTACTGGCTCCGGTGCATTACTTTTTGTAGGTGTACATATAAACGGTGCATGAGAACAAATGTAGTGGTTTATATTTAGGCATTTGATTTTAGATTTCATCTTCAGATTAGTTCTGTTTATAGTCTTTAACAGTCTTGTTGCATTACAAGAAGCAAACAAGAAAAGTTCTGCCTATTGAAGCTTCAGATAGGTTTTTCTTCCTTTTTCAGATTTTATTAGAAAACAGGATTGAATATTTGATAAAGTTTTCATTTTTGTGCTGGTTTTTGTCAACAATAATAACTCTGGTTCACAATGCGGGCTCCAGTGAAGAAAACAAACTGAAATGTAGTTATTTTTACCACTGTGAAAAGTTGAGCCTGACTGTACATCACAGTGACAAAGTGCTGAGTCCAACAATACTGTGAGGCTGAGGAAGGATGGGAAAAGAGGAAACAATAAGTAAATAAGAATGCATTATCCAGGCCACACTGTGTACCTCGAATAAATCTTACATGCTTTTTCATTATAGGACATATTTACTTTAATCACAGCTTAGAGCTACACTGTCTACTTCATGTGCAAGCTAATAAAGCTTTTTTATATATTATCTCATAAGACAAGGTGTTGTGCTTCTGCAGAGCAACCATTTTGAACACTTAAAAAAACAACATGAATGGGAACTCTGGAAAAAATGTCAACAACAAATGTGGTTGCCAAAGCGTATTGTGGCTCATGCAGCTATAATATGACCTCTCCTTTTGGCTGCTGGTGCAGTGCCATAGCTTCACTTATGAACACGATGAGAACACACAAATCACAAAAAACTTTGTGGCATGTGAAAAAGGAACGCTGGTTTTTTTTGCCTCAGTGAAATAATTGCGAGTGAGTCGTTAGGTCGTGCATGTGACAGCTTATTTAGCTGATGGCTGTCACTGAACTGTAAAACAGCAATTAAATGAGTGTGGGATTCATCATGTTCATGTCGCGGCCTTGTCTCCTGGCATCGCTCTCAGACACAGAATACCTTCCCTGACAGACAATCAATCAGAGCCTGCCAGACAGTAAAACTAGTACTTCTCTATTAAACAGTAACAGTATACGAGCACAAGAATATTTGTTACATTTATTGTCTCATCACTGGGTGTCACTTTACTGGGAGTCTGTAATGCTGTTCATGTTCAAGGGTGTTCAGCAGCAGCGTGGCACTGACAGAAAGAAGAGAACCCATCAACGTGTACTGGGATCAGGTCTCTGCTTTGCACTTTTCAGTCCTGATGAAGTGTCCTTGAGCAATACACTGGACCAGCTTTGCATTATATCTCTAGATTATGACCAGTGAGGCTGTAAAACTTTCTGGGCATTAGATGGAATTATTGATATGCATTGTTGCAAGAAACACAAAGGATCTTGTTGTGACGAAACGCTGAAGCAGATATATGACTCTTCTTTTCCTTCCCTGTTTTGCAATCAGCCGGAGGCAAACATGCCTGCACCACCAGACAAGGAACCTAAGTCAAAATATAATGAAGCTTCTCCTAACTTGTTGAAAGTTCATGAACTTGCTGTGTGAGCACACTACATGAACCGCTACAGCAGACATCCAGAAGAGTCCAGATGACAACTGGAAAACACAATATATAAGCTACCTAAACAACATATGCATTGTCCCAATTCCCCCAAGTATAGTATAATTTTTATGGAATATTTACCATTAGTTTTATTTAATAACCTCTCTCTTAGACAATAATATAAAGGAGAGCATAGAACAAAATACATTCAACTTTCTACTTGTTTTAACAAAGTTTGACAAAGCGCTGTTCATCTATGTGTAATGTGAAAGTGGTCGCTCATAGTGATGAACCTACAAAGAGTTATCATCCAATCTCAGAACCCACTGGCTATTGGTCTGGGGACAGTTTAGCCTCTTGGGGCAAAGGCAAATATGTTGGGGGTTCAGGTGTAGCCAGCTGATATCTGGGCCAAGACATCCTCTGCTGATCATTGTTTGCAGTCTAATTAACAACTTGAGACATGAGAAAGGAGTTGGAGTTACGGCTTATCTCTTAAAACAGGCATCTGCATTTGATGGAAGATTAAAAAAAAAGCAAATGAAAAGCTAAATCGTCATCAGACAATAGCAGATGGGTTTCAAGATTGCATTTTGGCCAATCGGGTCTGCCTCTTTTGCTCGCACTATGGACTGTTTACCTGCATGCAACTAAAGCCCACTTTAACTTGATTGGTCAATACTACTTGGACTACAAAAGGAATAAAGTTGTACTTGAATTGCATTTTTTTTTTAAATTTAAATCAGTTGGCAGTTCAATACAAAGATGTGACTGTTCACTCCTTTTTTAGCATGCAGTGCGAGCACAGTGGTGTCTCTTTGAAGGACAGTGTACCCTGGCCTCAGGGGCTGTAAGTGTCTGTGTCTTGTTTAAGGTCATTGTCAATGAGGCCAGCTGCAGATGGGAAGAAACTGTTTTTGTGGCATGAGGTTTTGGTCCTGATAAACCACAACGTCCTGCCAGAGGGGAGTGTTTCCAAGAGTTTGTGTCCTGGGTGGGAGGGGTCGGCCACAGTCTTTGCTGCCCACTTCAGAGTCCTGGCAGCATCCAGGTCTTGGAAGGATGGCAGATTGCAGCCAGTCACCTTCTCTGCAGAGCAAATGATTCACTGCAGTCTTCCCTTGTCCTTGGCAGTGGCAGCAGCGTAGCGGATAGTAATGGAGGAGGACTTGATCAAGGCAGCATAGAAGTGAGCCATCACTGTCTTTGGCAGGTGAACTTCTAAAGGAAATACATCCTCTGTTATGCCTTTTTGATGAGGGAGGTGATGTTCAGCTCCCTGTTGAAGTCCTGGGTGATGATAGAACCAAGGAAGTGAAAGGACTCCACAGTGTCAACAGATGGGAGCAGGTGGGGCCACCAATCTTTCTAAAAACTACAACCATGCATTCTGTCTTAAGAGTGTTTATCTCTAAGTTGCTTTGTCTGCACCAGGTCACCAGATGGTCAATCTTACACCTGTAGGCGTGCAGCTGTTGGTGTACAAGATGACAGTCTGTCAGTGATGTCTCAGCTGCCACAAAAGGCCAGAAAATCAGTTAGTGCAGGTTTAAACTAAACTAAATCTACAATCAAACCAATGTGAACTTTTTCTGTGTACACTTTCTCACACCCTGCTTTTTAAATTACATGTATTAAAGTGTTTAGGATTTTGGTTTGGGTATTTGGGTTTGGTAAATAACGAATTTCTTCCAGATATGCAACAACCATATGGAGCAAAAACAATAATATTTAATTACTGTTCAGCGCTATTCCACATTGCTTTTTGTCTGTCTGTCTGTTTACAAACTTTGTCTGTCACATTTCCATTTGACTCTAAATGGGCTTGGACTGTGTGGTGTGTGTTCGTTGGAAAAATTACTAATCCTATGTAGGCTTATACACTGATCTGTTGCACAGGTCTGGAAAACTTGGAGCAACTTCACTTACATCAGACAGTATTTATTTAAATATCTGTTAAGAATCTGTCACTGAATCTACTTTTAGATTAACAAAAGAGACTTTTAGTATTTTGCGGCCTGAGGTGTTTCAATGAGGAATGTTTTAGCCTTGATCTCAGTGTAACATGAGTGGTGCTACATTAAGAGGGTGTTGCTGCAAGTTTGTGTTTGAGTCCATGATGAATTAAAAATACACAAAGTCCAGCTCATTGGAGCTCTTAAGTCCAAATATGGCTGCTTCCTCAAGCCTGTTGTTATTGGGACGCTGTATCTTTATATTTGTCTGTGTGAGAGAGTGTGTTAGTGAGTGAGTGTGTGTGTGTTGAGAGAGCGGAGGTGTGAGAATAGGGGTGATGACAGCAGATGAGTGCTTTGTTTGGAGAGAGCTTTGGCCTTCCAAAGAATAAGAGATCGCTGTTTTGTCTACATGCCAGCTTGCTCTCTCTCAATCCGTGTGTGTGTGTGTGTGTGTATGTGGAGTCAGTCATGAGCTGCCACCCAGTAGACTAATGACAAGACAAACAGCAGGTTAATTCTGTCTCTCTCACTACCTGTATGTTTATGTGTTGAAAGCTCCTTCTCTGAGCTCCCAGACAGTTGTGACATTACTGAGCTGCAGGGCCAACAGTCCTCCACTGTGTGTGTGTGTGTGTGTGTGTGTGTCTGTGTGTGTGTGTGTGTGTGTGTGTGACTGATGACAGCAAACAGAGAAAAACAGCATGTGCAGCCTGGGACGGCCTGGGTGAGGAGGACAGGGGGAGGAGAGAAATGATTCATGTGTCAGGGAGGAGGAGGAGGAGGGCCTTCCACAGAACAGCTTCTTGAAGTGATGCTGACCTTAGAATAACCCCTCTGATCTCTCTCTGACCCCAGACCACTCACCAGGGTCCCTGCAATGGATGGGTTAAAGTGTGATAAAAGGGGTTTCTGGTTACTTTTCCGGTTTTATTTTTTTGTTATTTTTTTTTCAGTGGACACTCATCATATGGACGAATGTTTTATCTGTTTGTCCCTAAGTACCCTTGAAGTGGCTCAGTAGCATTATTAGCCTTTTTCCTTTGTAGTTAAGGACAAAAACTAAAATTTCCACACAAGTTTAAACAAAATTTTTAATTTGATGTCCTGATTTTAGCTTATTTACAATGACAATAAAATAGAATTCCCCTTTTTCATGGCAATTTTTGTGATGGTAAAATCCTCTTTGGTCAGTATTAATACCACTGGGTGGATTACACACCATGTAACATCTAATTGGCTAATCAGAGGACACTTTTCCACTGCAGTGGTTTCTCACCAGGGTAGCTTGTCTGCCTAACATACACAAATTCGGGCTTGTTTTTGAGGATTAAACCATTGAATGACCACATCTCACCACCTTTACGGACCAATTTCCTGGGGGAAACCTTGAATTCATTAGAAAGACAAAAGTTATGCATCACATCATGCGCATACAAATTGAATTTTTAGATGATCATTTCATTTTCCTATTTGCAGCTCTGGACTTCCATACAAAGCAGGTTGATCAGTGATGGTAGGGGCAGCCCAAACCCTGAATGTTCCTTTTCAGAGAGAGAGAGAGAGAGAGAGAGAGAGAGAGAGAGAGAGAGAGAGAGAGAGAGAGAGAGAGTGACACACAAACACCATCACCCTCTTCAACATCTGGTGCTTTGCCAATGCACTTCACCGAGGCCCTGACATATACTAACTCAGGGGGGCTTCTCCTTTTGAAAGCTACCAGGCAAATTAGGCCCAGTTCAAAAGGTTCTGAGCGTCCCATCCATTTATAAGGGGATGATTTATTGTTCAAGTGCTCCTCCTTTAAGCGGGGGCTGGAGGAGGAATGGTAAACATTGACATAAATCTCAAGGGATTTTCCCAATTGCAAACTGTGGCTCTCTCACTTTAGCCTTCTCTCATGCAGTCTCTCCTCCCGCAGTCCCCCGGGAATCAACACAAAATATCTTGTAAACAAACTCACGTGTCCACTCTCTGCTCCCACTCTTGGGTTTAAAAGGGATGCGAAGAGAATTGGAATGACAGTCCCTTTTCTTTTGCAGTCAGTGGTCACTGTGATGAGGATGGAGTTGTCTTTGTTGTGCCAAAAATGACATTCATATTATGGCCTTTCAGGACATCTGAAACCAAAAAGCACTGTCATCCATCTCCTGCAGCTGTTCTCAGTCTCTCATACTGTAGTCCTTTTTTTAGATACTTATTCTTTGGATAGAAATGGATAGTGGTGAACAAAGTACACAGCTCTATTATTTGAGTCAAAGTATAGATACTTCTGGTCAAATATTACTCCAATGTGAATGTCCAAAGTACTGTGGTGCTTGCTATTAAAAAAACATATATTGAGTATTCAAAGTATTTTGACAGCAGTGTCTTTTGGTTTCACTGAGAAATATTGAGTACTTTGTAAAGGTCTGCAAATAAGGTTAAACAGTTAAACATTCAAATTGCTGAACACAAATAAGCATGAATCGAGCCAGGTTGAGCCAAGCTGACAATACTGGGCTTATTCAACTCTCTGAAGGTACTTTAAACTGCTCTTTAGTAGAGTTTTAGGGTCTTTGAGCTCATTGTTTCAGTATAGCAACCTGCTGCTATCAAACAGCATAAAAACAATTCAGATCATCTTTCCAGTGGGAAGTGGGGGCTATGTTAATATTGTTTTTTACATCTTCTGGTCTGCTGGGAAATCTATCACCACTGTCAAACAAAAGTCCTGCAGGTCTCAGGGGGTTTTAATGCAATATCAAATGGGATACAACTTAGAATTTGCTCACGACTTACAAAAGCAAAGAGTGTCGGAGCATTGGTGACAGTAATGGCTTAAAATGGGTTAGGATTTGACTAACAAGCTATTAGAGGAAACAACTTGTGTTTTGTTACAGAGGAAAAAGTTCATTTAGACAAAAGTAGGAACTTTTTCCTCCACTGTAACAAACATCCTGTGAAGAAAAGAAGAGCTCACATATAAAATGTTGAATTATCTTCTGTTGCTGAGCCGTTCTCCTTTCTGTTTGGATCTTTTTGTGGAGATGTCGGTCGGTCAGTCGCCGCCCACACTGTATTGTTCCCATGAAGGACTTCATGTCAGGAGGCTCAGCTGTTTTGACAGGAGCTTGGACTTGTTGCAGCTGATTTATGGGTCTGGAGCTGATGAGAGACAGACAAATAAAGAGAGAAAGAAGGGACAAACGGAGAGACAGTGTGGATGAATAGGCCTTGATCACTTGTCTCCTTGCCTTCCTGCCAGTCTGCCTGCTGGGCTGTGGCTCTGCGGTGTGTCGACCCCCCCTGTAATTACACTTTACGACTTGGTCCACAGTAAATGCTACATAAATCTTGTGACGCCCCCCGATTACATCCCCCCTGCCCTCCCCACACACACACCCCTTATCATGCAAACATCGTAATCCCTGCCCGCAATTTCCTCCCTTTATTGGCAGTCACTTCTGATTTAATGGTGCTTTGATGATTGCACAGTAAAATGTTACATGGGGTGAGATTGGTCCAGATTGTGTGGTGGCAGAAAGTGTGTGTATGTGTGGATGTGTGTGTCCCTGTCAGCTCTCACTGTCAGTGTGTTTGCTGACAGAATCCAGGCCTTGCTAGTTTTGGGTTGGCATCCATCAATAGAGGCCTGTTCAGCCCAGCCAAGCCTGTGTAGCCATGCTGTTTTTCTGTTTTAAATCACTGTAAACACCCGTCCCCTGTTGCCTCTCTGGCACCAGTGTAACATAAAGGAATCTTGACTCTCAAAGACAAACAGTTTTATACCCAATCATCGTCTGACAGGCCTGTCTTCAGCCCCACTGGCCTCTCATGAGTTATATGTTGCTAAACTGGGGTTACACAAGGTGAGGCTGCATTACTTTCTCCAACCAGTCAGAATGTGTGGGTGGGGCTTTTTGCAGCCTGAGTTTTAGAGTGAAAAAAAAATTACAGTAGAGTCATTAAAAATATAAAGACAACTAATGGGTTACAGATGCTTTGTGTAAACTGTGTTATCTTAGGCTGCATGTTTATAGGGACAGACTGTCTACATGTAAGTTTTACTCAGTTCACTCAGTTCAGAGTGAGCTGGAAGGAAAAATGGTGCAGAATTTAAGATTGGTGCAAAGGCTTAAAATTTATCTAAATTGACACAAAATTACTCCATGAATATGATTCTGTCCCTAATGTCCAGCTGTATGAACATATTCAGATCACTGTTTACTTGCGATTAGTATGAGATGAGTTTTACTTGCTACTGCAATTTCATTGTAACATGCATTGCAACTAAAAAATCAAAGTACATGTCAAATACATTTTTCTCAAAGATAGTTTCTGTCATTAGGTAGTTCTTATGGCGCTGATGTTTGTTCAAATGTTCATTTTTCTGAGAAGTCTGGTTATAAGCTAGTTATCTGATACTGTCAAAAGGAGGTTTGACATCATGATTGACAGCTGTATGTGCCAATCTGTGTGCTCGCAATCAGTGGCGCTGCTTGGGATTGGTTGGATGGGTGTGTGGGCGGGAACTCAATACCGAGATCACTACCGCACAGACTGTGGTTCAAAATAAAGACCATCCTATATCCAGGATATTCTGGCTCTATTTTTGTACAGTGGGAGGAAGTGAAGACATGTCGTCCATCTTTATTTACAGTCACTGACAAAAACTGAGAACCTGTAGTCTATAACCAGTGTACTAGTAATACTGTTTGTTCACCCTTTACCTACATAAAGTTTGAAGCAATAATGGGTTGTAAGCGTCATCAAAATCAAGTGAACATAGATCTAGCACATTATTTCATTAAAAGAAAAAAAATCCTAAAAATATACCTGAAAAAAACACCACTAACTTGTTCCTTCTGAACTTTGTTTCTCTTTGGAATTAATCACAGATGCCCCATTTTTTAATTCATGGTTTCAGATGAGTAGATTTGACTGTTGCCGCAGTGTAGCCTGGAACAGAAAATTAACAACTTGGATGAAAGTATATGGAGGGTCTTTTCATTCCACTCAGATCTGTTAAGAAAAGCCAGGCTGCTCTAAAGCTGCTCTGCTGTCCCGGGGTGTAATATGTGTGTTGTAAACACCAGCGTGCCACCATATTGTCTGGCAGCAGATCATATTTTACCATGTTAACACACCATCTGTTTACCCTCATAAGCATTCATTACACATAAATGAGTACACACAGCAGGCTGCCACATCAGAGAGCGGTGGCACACACACACACACACACACACACACACACACATACATACCTACAGACTGACAAACACATTCCCATATAGATACACGTAGACATGCGTACTATATGAATGTATACAGATATACTTTGCATGTTGATGTCAACAAAAACACATACAGGAGGAGTATGCATATGCTGTATTCATGTACGTATGTACAGTTTACTTTGTTTCTCTGTCTGTCTCTCTCTCTCTCTCTCTCATTAACACAGATACACACACTCCTACAAACAAACAGCAGGTCCTTAGCATTATATATATATATATATATATATAGTCCGCTTTACCTGTAATGCTGTCTGCTGCTTCTTTTGCAGTTTCCCATACACAGAAAAAAATGTTGTTTTGGTAAAACATCACACATAACCCAACAAACATTGTTCAGGCGGTGATGTTGTGTCCCAGGCCAAAAATTGTTCCGGTTGGACACCAAAAACTGCAACGTGGTTATGAGGCAAACAGTCAGATGGTGACATTGTTTTCACACGCAGTAATGGTCCAGGCAGACTCTCTTTTACAAACCAGGACATATTGATCACACTATGAAAAATGCAAATATGTATATGTGTTTGTTTTTTCTTTTTCTTTTTAAATACATTTTGACAATTTATTTGATTGTGAAATGGTTGTGATCAGACAGCCACACTATAGCATCCACTGCATGTACATATCACTCAGCGGCCATTTTGTAAATATAAAAACCACATTTATGTAATTTATGTATATCTACATGTAAATTATATCCATGTCTCATTGTTTTAAGATTGCAATGCTTCTAAGAGCCAAAACTCCTTATCCAAGCTATCTTTTATCCTGTCATACACATTGTACACACGCAATATGACCATAATATCTCATGAGACCTCACGTGTCACCCAGTGCTTAATTTGAGCCGGAACGTACTGGAACGCATACCAGGATCTTTTCAGAAAAGGCCCTGGTGCGTTCCGGAACTAATTTGCATAGGTCTAGAACTTTTCACATCTAAAAACTACATACAGTATTGGCTGATGTCACTAGTGTTGCAGGATGGAGTACTGTAGTACTACAGTGCCTCATGTACCACTACTGTGGGATAAGTTCAAAGTCCAATTGCAAGAGGGTGAGTGTCCATGCGCCATCCAATAACGGCGCGCACTGGCCACCTGGCACTCAATATGCTGCTGTAGTGGTTTGTTTTCCAGACATGTGAGTATCTTTGAGCAGTGAAAGTTATTATTTATTTCTTTTTACGTGTCGGCAGTGATTTGTTTTCCACAGAGCTCTACGTGCGAGCATTTTACTCGCATTTGCGACTAGCCTACGGCAGCTCCGCAGCGCAAGATAACGGCTTACCGGCGACAGAGAAGTCCGACTCCAGGTCCAGTAGCCTAATTTCCTCTTTCGTTGGCGTCATGACTGCCCAGTAGTACCTGGACA
>NC_065513.1:12055378-12090378 GCF_006386435.1 Epinephelus moara
CTTAAAAAAGTGTTCCCCCACTTTTGGGAGTGGGGGAACACTGCTCTCTCAGAGGCCCAAAGTGTTCCCCTACTTCTAATTTTACAAATTAAGCACTGGTGTCACCTCATCTCATGCTCAAGACGAAGGAACGTGGTAGGCGGGTAGTTTTATGATTTGGTAAATCAACTGAAATTCTGCTGGCATCGGCCAGCACGACTGCTGTCAGCTGAAAAGTTTTCAGTGAACATGCCACACACACAAAAAAAGTAATATGTTTGGCTAACATAGGTCTCCGTTATTCGTCCTCTGGTGTCCAACCATGTGCCTTGACATAATTTACTTTACTCGGAGACACCCACACAATCTGTCTCCCAAAGACCTACTATTTGCGCTGGGTAGTTGACTATTCACCAAGGACTTAACTCATGAGGAGTGCACATTTGGTCAGGAACAATGACCAAAAATGAAGTCGAAATACCCTGGATATGGACACTCAATCTTGGACTGGTGACGTCATTGGGAGCCAGAGTCTGCACTGTGG
Source organism: Epinephelus moara (assembly GCF_006386435.1). NCBI lineage: Eukaryota > Metazoa > Chordata > Actinopteri > Perciformes > Serranidae > Epinephelus > Epinephelus moara. The sequence continues at coordinate 12,055,902 of NC_065513.1, forward strand.
TTATCTCGATGGTTCTCACCATCCAAGCAGCACCACTGATTGCAAGCACACTGATTGGCACACAGCTGTCAATCATGATGCCAGTCTCCCTTTATATAGCATCAAATAATTAATTAAAACCACTTATCAGACCTCTAAAATGGCAGAAACCATCTTTGAGAAAAATATATTTCACATGTAGGCCTAACATATACACTCAAACACATACCTGTAAGGATGCATACTTATACACATGGTTGCAAATACATACACTCCCAAACACACAATAAGTCCAACAGCTGTCAGGAAAGGCCAAGTACATTTTCAAATGAGATTTAAAGACGTGAACAGAGTCAGTTGATCTCATGCTCAGTGGGAGGCTGATCCAAGGCCGAGGAGCAAGAATTGAAAAGGCTTGATCACCCTTTGTCTTTAACCTGGACTCTGGAACAGTTAGAAGACCCAGACTAACAGACCTGAGGGGCCTGTTTGGACGGTAAGGTGTGAGAAGCTCAGTTATACTCTGGTGACAGATCATTGAGAGCCTTGTATGTGATTAAAATAACTGTAAAACCGATTCTAAAAGACACTGAGAGCCAATGCAGGGAAGCCAAAATAGGTGTAATGTGTGAGGATCATTTTGTTTTGGTCAAAAGTCTAGCTGCTGAATTTCAAATGATTTGGAGCTGGGAAAAAAAAGTAAAACAAAAAAATGCACAGTTTGGAAAATCATCCCATATTTTTTCTTTTTAGCAATGTTGCCACATTTCCAGATCTCAGCAATTGACTTGTTGAGTACAATGTTATTATAACTGATAGAAGTGACGGCCAAAACAAAAAACAATAACCAGATTTACTAAATTAAAATTTCCCTTTAAAGAGGTGAGTCTTCATTTTGACACTTTTCCACAGCTGAATATTTTCCATGGCCCATGACATAGGACATCCCAGACTGAGCCTCTGACAACAGACAGGCTTACTCTAATGGACATGATTCATTTAGCCCCGCTTAGTGTGAGGTTATTTACCCATATCAGTTATGTTGCCAGCTGCCAGAGAGCACATTTATAGCAACAAGTAAACAGTTGCCTCTAAGTTTGTTTGTGGCTAATTACAAAATGGTATTGGAAAAGAAGGGAGGAGGATGAGAGGGAGGAGCAAAGAAAAGGGGAGGGGCAGGGGGGTTGAAGGGGGCTCTGGGGGAGGAAGGTGGGACGGGGGGGAGAGAGTTCTGGCTGGGCTGACAGAGGTCCATTCATCCTCCATGCTAGAGCAGACAGAGAGCTGGCACTGAGGGACACAGCCCATAAATCAGAGACCATCACACCCTGTTGACACACACACACACACACACACAGACTAGCACTTCCACACAGTCCCCAAACACAAAAACAAAATCCATACAGTAAGTGTACATTTTTATGCACACACAGGCACGCACGCAGAGGTGTCTGCATTCATCGGATGACAAACACTCACAGACACATTATTCTACCTGCAGTGACACAGTGATTTTCATTTCTCGTTAACCCATCCCACTGCAATGTCAGTGTATTTTCATAGAGTATTCTATAGTCCCATGTCTCCTAACCTATTCATATATGAATATAAATAAGACAGTTCACTGCTTCCTCTGCTCTGCGGTTTCTCTATCCCAGCACAGAGAAACTGCTGTTTCCTTATCATCCTACAAAAACTGCCCTGTCTCCCCTCTTCCTCCTCCATCCTTCACTCCCTATATCTCCTCTCTTTCTTTTACATCCTTTGTTTTGGTCCGTGGGTCTAATAGAGGATGCACTCTAGCAGGCTAATGATCGCCTTGGCCGGGGCTTATTGATCATGCTCATGATTGATCTGAGGACCCCTCTGATTATTGGGTCATTAATCAGGCCTGGATTACCCTATCAATGGAGCTGCCACTGACTGGCCCAGTCTGGAGATGGATGACTGGGGGGTTAGGAGGTGGAGAGAGGAAAGCAGGAGAGAAGGGAAGAGAAGAGAAGAGAAGAGAAGAGAAGAGAAGAGAAGAGAAGAGAAGAGAAGAGAAGAGAAGAGAAGAGAAGAGAAGAGAAGAGAAGAGAAGTAAGGAGGGAGCGGTAAGAGGAGAGGTAAGAGGAGGAGAGGAGAGTAAAAGAGCAAGCAGCCAAAACACTTAAAGGGTCAGTTCACCAAGCCAGGCTAATTTAGCAATATTTTAAAGGTTAAAAACAAATAGTGATACAGTGATAGTGATAATTTTACATAAAAACAATACACAGGCAAACACTTTTCAGCATCCCATTCAGTTTCTTTTAAATCAGTTTATTAAAGAATTCTGACTACAATTCATACTTTGAAGGACATTGAAAACTTGCCAGTGCTCTCTTGTGGACAAGTATTAACGGCATCTGTTTCCAAACTAGAGACCATCTTGCGATGGGATCACTCCATAATCCGCAACTTAAAACAAATGTGGGCCAGACTTGTAAATTTGAGGAGGGGAAATGGCCTCTTCCCCACTTCCAACCCCTCCGGCTTATGGTCACCGTGCTTGGACCACACCCATCTTTAAACTCAACTTTCATTTTAATCTCAGATAAAAACCTGTAAAGTTTCATGACTGCATCTTACACAGCTGTGGTGCTATTGTGACAGATAAGCTCCATTTCCACCAAACTTTGGAACCAAAAGTAACCCTGCAGACACGGTACCTAGACCCTAGATCCGTTTAGCATTTTCACTGCAACCAGTACTCTTAAATGTGGGCGGGGTTGTCACTCACTGCTTCGTCCAGCACTCACTGTATTTCCTCTTCACCGGTGACACAGAGAAATGTCTGGACCTCTTTTATCATCCACGAAACAGCACGCTGACATTTTCAGAACAAAATAGAACAGGCTGCAGTGAGAGTCTCTCTTGATGGGATTTTTTTTTAAAAAAAGGGGGTTTGTGCATTTAGTCCTTCTCAGGCAAGTTCAGGGGTTTAGTGTTGCAGGAACCCACAGGAACAACGCTCCGCAATGTTTTTTTATCCTCCAAGTGAGGGTTAGAATATATGCAGTTCACATAATCTGGTCCAAATTTATATATGTCATTATACGCATGAAGATTTATTTATTTCTAAAAGTGTATGTCATCCAGTAGTGACAATAAAAACTCATGGAATGGTCAAAGTTGTCATATTGAAACTTAAGGTGTGCTGATGGATTCACATCATCAACTCATGCACTGAATAACATTACAAGTAATCGTTCCACCTCAAAAGTTGCCCAGAAGGCCCAGTGAATTATTTTTTTCTCACTCTACAGCTGCTTTTAGAGCCAGAAAACTATCCTTTCATTTTATAGTTATAATTTACTAATGTATGTAAAACTCTGCACGGTATAAATAGTGGTTACATAAGCTTTAAAACCAGCCACAACTCAGCCCTGAGCAGAGTGACCATGTTCTATTGATCAATCAATGGACTGCAGTGTTCACAGCTCCACCTTTTAGTACCAGATGTGTGTGATAGGTATGCCAACAGAGGGGTGATCAAATATGGGTACGTAAGGAACAGTTCCATTGGTACCATCCACAACTTTGAACTGAACCATGTCAAGGCACATGACCTCTGGAAGGTGTCCTGTGGTGTCTGATACCAGGGGCGTTGGCTTCGGATCATTTGAGACCTGTCAGTTGTGAGGTGGGGTACCAGCATGTCCCAAGATGCTCAGTCAGATTGGGGTGTGGGAGATTTGGAGGCCAGGTCAACACCTTGAGCTTTTTGTCATGTTCCTCAGGCCATTCCTGAGCAGTCTGTGTGGTGTGGCATGGTGCATTGTCCTGCTGGGGGTGCCACTGTCATCAGGGAGTACTGTTGCCGTAAGGGGGGGTTTACTTAGCCTACAGCGGTGTTTGGGTGGACGGAGGGCGTCCAGTGGCATCCACATGAATGCCATGACCAAAGGTCTCCCAGCAGAACATTGCATTGTAACAAAATGATCAGTGTTACTCACTTCACCCACCACTGTTTTTAATGTTTTGGTTGATCAGTGCACATATTTATATACATATATATATATATATATATATATATATATATATATATATACACATATACACCTGGCAAAATACTCAAACAGTGTCTGTGGTAGTTAGGCTACAATTGGTCTCACCTGACCCACATTTCACCCTGATGACACACACAGACTCACAAGGTGAAAACAGTAACAGTCATCAGGACATTGTCTTGGCTGGTAATGACCTCCAACATATCTTTGGCATTACTGCAATTTCTTAATACTTATCAGCTTACCAGTCCTAATATATCTGCAATAAACTAATATTGGCAAGTATACTGGTTTGGCTGATGTATTGGTCCAGCTCTGCTAAAAATATTCAAATTCAATATCAAACACATTTACTGGATTTTTTCAGATAGCTAAACCTTAGTCCTCTGCCACCACCCCAAACAATGGAACTTGGTAAATGGCATTTTGTTTTGATGTCTCAAAGCCCCATCAAATAGGATTAAGTGAGAAAAATGTGTTTTAGCTTAATTAAAGAATGTTTAATAACGTGGGCTCATGCTCCCAAAGCTTGCGGCTTTAAATCCACAGAGTAATCTGAAGACTGTGGAGGTAGCACATATACCACCTCAATCTAGAAGATGAGATGAAATTTAATTTTGTGCTGAATTTGAATCCACAGCACCACCAACACATTCCTACTAAACCACTGCGATGCCTGTTGTTCAAAGTGATCGTGTGAGGATATTAGTCATGCTCCTCGTCCTTTATGAGCCATCAGAAATCACAGCCGACAGTGTGTCTACAACCCAGCAGTGTAAAAATAGACAAGTTACTGTAATTGTTTGACACACAGTGGACACACTTTACTGATGTTCCATCTCATGACTGCCATCACTTTCATTTTACTTTCCCGTCAAGGGTAATTTGAAATATTTGTCCTTCCGGCTCCTCTTACAGTAAAGTCCTATTGTCGTCTGTCAATTAAACATGCTGGAAGTAACTTGTTTGGTTGATTAACTGTGTGACAGAGAGTCATGAAAGTGGTCACATATTGTACAAGCACTCGCACACGTTGAGGTCCTCAGGCTTGATGTCCTCGCTCCCAGAGGAGAATTTCTCCTGAACAGAGTGTACCATGGGAATGTGTGTTTCTGGGTCTAGCTGTGGTAAACCAGCTGAATGTGAGACTGTGATTATGCACAGTCCACATATCTGCGGTGGCCTATAGATCATCGTCTGTGTGACAGTCTGCTTCTCCCTGTATTATCGCTGTCTCAATCTGTCTGTCTCCACAGATCACAGAGAGCGACTGACACATAAATTCAACTGTAGAACTGTTAGAGGATACAGCTCAGTGTGTAGTGTTGGGAATGTTAAAGGAATACTCCATGGGATTTGGTCAACAGACATAAACAGTTAAATCATCCATGTGGCTCTCATAAATCATTGTCTTTGGTGCTTCATGCTAACTGTTTAGCATGCACTATGATGAGTGATAGAAGTCCACTGGCATTACTGCGCCGCAAAAGTGAGAAAATTAAAGTGTGGAGGCTCTGAAGCTAGCCATTAATGTTTTCTGGATGAGATTTGTAAAATTTGCTGTTTTTAAAATACCAGGGCTACAGTGACCATAACAATGCCTTGACAACCATGTTGCCATTCATAGATCAGTGTTAATGTGGCTCCTGTGGCCTCTAAAGAGCCAGATATACTCCAGAATGGACAGCAGAGGAACATGTGGTTCAGTTTATACTATACTGAGTGTCTGCATATGGCAACATGTACCTGCACATGAATAAGAGTGCAGTTGGTGCATACACTCTGCATGCAATTTGAGGCTCTAAACTTATAAAGACCTTCATGGGCATGGGCAGATGACAAAACTATAATTTCTGCTTAAATATGATTAGTTGTGACTTCATGTAAAATGTTGTATGTGCAGTCTTTTTTTTTTTTAGCAGTGTACTCATCGAAAGATAGTTCATCAGTTACTTGATCAGGAGTAGCATGGAGTCAGGTCACCTTACTGTAAAGGTGAAAAATATTCCTGTTCATATCCAATTCTGTTCAGGTTGGTGTGGGTTTTTACAGAAGTCCATAAAGCAGCATTTATTGTTTTTTGTTTGGTCTCATTAAAGGCAAAATTCGCCACCTTTTATGTGGATGTCCAATTAGTGTTCATGATAAATGTAGTCAATTGAATCATAAGTGCTATATCATAGGCAGCTTGACTTTCTCGATAACTGTTCGGACCCACATGGAGTTTAAAGCCTGTGACTCCGCACCAGTACTTTAGAACTGAGGAAGACTTTAGATGTTCTTTTATCTCAGACATGTTAGGATGTTACAAAGCTTGACATGTTTCTGCCTTCCTCAGAAGTGTCACTTGGTGGTGGTTGTGATGCATCTTTATCACAACCACCACCAAGTGACACTTCTGAGGAAGGCAGAAGTTTCCGCCGAAACATGTCAAAGTACGTAACATCCTAACATGTCTGAGATAAAAGAACAACTTAAGTCATTATCAGAAACTAAAGACAAAATGAACACCATTGAACTGGAACTGAGGAAGCTTCATGGATGAGAGGCGAAACATCTTCAAGAAATGTAAGCAATTCCAGTTGCCTACGATATAGCACTCATGGTTACCATGACCTGAATGACTGAGAATCTTCACCGACATGTAGTCAAATGAAACAATAAATTCCTCAGTGCGTGCTATATTTACCAAGAAAGCTGATTTCTCCATCTCATGGAGATCTCATGCTTACACGCACCAGGATGCATTCCGCTTGAGCTTCTGATGACACTTGCCTATTAGCTTATAGCAATTACTTCGTTGGCCAAAACATTGCATAGCCAAGGTCTTTAAGTTCTGCCTATACCTCTGCAGGTAGCATAATAAAAGCGTAAACCAAGACACAATCATTCTTTATTTTTCACATTGTCCATGGCAGTGCATTATCACTTCACTCCTTCCATATTTTACCTTTCACAATAAAAGCCCAACCTATACCAAAAGTTGGACATGCATGTAAATGACAGTGCTGGGTGCAAGAAGAACAACAACGGCTTTTGTGGTCAATATCGCACACACTGAGGAATTTATTTCATCAACTGGCTACAACTACCATCAGCACTGACTGGACAGACATAAAAAGTGGCAAATTTTCCCTTTAAGTTAATATGGCTAACTTGTTAGCAAGCAATGCCTATTTATACACCCAGCAGACCCAAAGAAACATTAGCATTCATTTTCTCTGGTGAGCTGACAAATGTAAGTCCAATATACATTCTCCTTTTAGCTCTGTTTTGGTCTCTACCCGCTGAAAATGGAAAACTATGTGGCTCTGCTGCTTCATGCTCCTCTATGTTCACCATCTGTTTGGTGTTGTGTATAGTGACTTTTTTTTCCCCAAAAGCAACTGCCCCCTGTCTCTGGGAGCAGGGTTGATGAGAGCTGTAAGACTGAAGAAAAACGGTTAAGTTGAGGGAACTAAAACCAAAACAATAAACTGAAAGACACTAAAGTATTTTGAAGAGCTGAAGGGAACTGCAGAGCTGATTGATAATTTTCTATGGGTTTGTCACTATACACACTCCCTTCCAGACGCGTCACGTCAATAGAAACCGAGGGGGCACGTGCCCCCTCAGATTTGAGGGATGATTTTTTTTTTTTTCAACCAATTTTATTTTACTTACTTTACCTTACTTATTATTTTACCATCTAGCTATGATCAGTGGTCATATTGAGTGAAATGTGTTCTAAATAATCTCCTTCATCTCAGGCCCATTTAGTGGCCGTAACTTGCATAAAATGCATAAATGGTAATTTACGCATTATTTATTAGGATTTAGGGGAGATTTCCTGTTAGTAGTGATCACACACGGCAACAGAGCAACCATCTTGATAATAAACGATCTTTGGCCGATCATGTGACCGCTCACAGCTTTCCCATTGGATTTTAGCCACCCGGGTCTCCCATTGGACAGCCGATCTTACCGGCTTGACATCTAGGCTTCCGGGTAAGCTATAAACACACCGATGGGATCGATGTAAAGGCTGAAGTGTCCTGCTTTCATTAAAAAAAGAATTACGTCGCTCTTATTTTCCGTTCCGGAAATAGACGCGAAAGAGTACGACTATACCCCCCCCCCGGTATCACCGGCGATGACGGCGATCTAACCTAAGGGTTAACGTTAGCCTATAATGTCTGGACTGTAACGTTAGCCTGACTAATCAGCTACTAGTAGCCTAGGGAGTATCCATGGAAGTATCAGAAAAACTTGGGACGGGATTTATTTTGGTGTATCTGTGTTTCAACGTTAGGCCGCCTAACAAGATGGGTGAGTGTGTATGATTGTGTCCTTTTTTATTGCCTTGGCACGCCGTTGCCAATAACATTGGCTAACGTTATCTACGTCACGTTACGTTTTGCTGTCAGTAGTGGGAACCGGCCTGGGTTCACGTTTGTGTGTATTAACGTTAGTGTGTAGCCAAATATTTTATGCAATACAATAAGCTTAGCTATGTTTGCAATATTTTCCTAGCTGCTAGGGTTTGTTTGAGAAAAACTCCTTTCCTCCTTACACAAAATAGTTTACATGGCAAGGTGTAGATGCGTTAAGTGTGTGTGTGTGTGTGTGTGTGTGTGTGTGTGTGTGTGTGTCTGGACGGGGGGGTCGGCTTTGAGTTTGGGCCCTATCCAACCTCAAGGCGTTGTGCAGCAGGGGCCCAAAATAAGTGATTTGAGGGCATCCCCCAAAAAAATTTGTGCGCACGCATAGCGCACGAACCCAATCCACTGTGCCACCTCACATTTTGGGGTTGCATGACGCCCCTGCTCCCTTCACACTAGTAATTTGATCAAATGTTCATATAAAAATGATTAGCGCAGCTTTAAATATTCTGAACGGCATCCTTCACTTGAATCAAACATGAATCTGTCTGTAGCAAACTACTTTTTCTCTGCAAGCTCACCTGAACCTAAATATCGTATTTGATGTGCTATCCATCAATTTATCAGAGATGTCTTTACTTTATTGTAACGGAAGATATCTTATTTTTAAACATAAGTCTTGATATGTGACCATAACCATGCTGATGATAGAAGTCTCTGCCACATATATAAATTACAGTCTGAAAACAAAGAGGGTGTGACAATAAAAAATGCATACTAAATAAACACTGACAAAATAAAACTAATTCTGTTGCTGAGCCTTGATTGTACAAACCTTGCTGAACCCTATCAATGGCTCCAGCTGTTATTATTTAGGCAGCCAGCAAATCTTTCCCTTGAGAGAGGAAGAAAAGTAGTTTCTCAGGGGTGAGTATTGATAAGGCTGTGTGTAATGGTCTCTTTTGTGTCTGATCCATGTATGTCTCTTTGTGGTCTCAGTCCCTTGCTGAGAGACAGACAGATATAGGGCCCATTATGGATGAGTGCCTGCCTATGATCGATGACCTGGGGGACTAAAGACAGATCAGCCATCGATACATGTTTCAGCGCACGTTTACATGCACGCATACACACACACACCTAGTGCTCTATCATTTCATTTATCATTTATTACAAAAGCAGAGATACGGCCCAGGTTGAGGAGGGAGATAATGATCCAAGACCATGACTGTTTGTGTCGGGCAGTCACTTTATAGAAAATAATAGAGACAGAGAATGTGAGAAGGATGCTTCGCCTTCTTCTTGCCTTCCACTGTCCTTTTGCTGAGTGTGTTGACATGCATTTACTAGTATAGATATCTGTTTCCATGCATTGTCTTATCCAGTTCACAAACAACACTTCACAAGTGCACAGGATATTCTGAACGTCATCATTTAGACAGACCATAAAGATCTGCTGTAACAAGGATGAAGTACTTAGAACCTTTGTGTTAATGGTAGCACTAACAATAGAAGCAGCAGGACAACCAATACAGTTCAAGTAGGTTGCCCTCAAGCAGGAAAAGCTCAGGCGATGCATTACTGTAAGTCACTCAGGCACACTCTTAGATAATGACATAATCATCAAGAATATGCCCATGACTGGCATCAGTTCTCCATTATTGTCTTGGTTGGTTGTATTTTACTTATGCAAAACCATTGCCGTTGATGAAAAACAGCAGTGCGGACAACTCCAGAAATCTTAGGCAATGTGTAGAGGGGCACTGTTGTAGCGAAAATCTGCAAACAATTAGAACCTTGGCACATGTAGAAAATTTCATTTATTCAGTATGGGCAACAATGCATAGAAACAGACATACAATATATGCTAACTGTTAATTGGCCAACATTACGGGATGTCGTATCAAACTTTGCACCACAAAATTAAATCACCACAAATAACATTTGAATAAAATAATGACTGGAAAAGGACAAAGGGACGGAATGAACCCTGAATACTTTACTGCAAATCTCCAGGTACGTACATATGACATCAGAAGATAACATTACGTACTGAATAAGATGTTAACCCTGACATTTACTGGATGATACAAGGGATCTGTGCTGTGTGTATTCAGTGAGCACGTCAGCAACATAGGAAGGAGCTCAACTGTTTATAGAAACAAGTAGGAGTATTTTAAAATCAATTCTGTGTTTTACTGGGAGTCAGTGAAGAAGAAGTGTTGTGTTCAGACTTTTTGGTTTTAGTTAAAACTCTGGCTGCAGCATTCTGAATAAGTTGGAGTTTATTCAACACCTGCTTTATAAGTCCAGCAAAAAGTGCACTACAGTCGTCAAGTCTATCAGAAATAATGTTGGCTAACATGAGCAAGCCAGTTATGAAGACACAACATGTAATAAAAAGACAACTGGAGTTACTGTGAGGTGCATCTCTACTCTTTTGGTGGGCACCTCCCCCACCTCCATCGCCTGAGCCGAGTTAAAGCACACTGAAGCAGTCAGCCCACTAAACGTAGAGGGTCCAAACTGATGTCAAAGCTCCATGAAACTAGGATTAGTAATCATTTATTGAATATCAAATTCCCTTACAGTATGTAACAGCCCATCACTACTGTTTTATAATGTATTCTGTGACCCTGTAGTTCAAGTCTGAGAAAATAACCAAGTTGTAGGATCCAGTGTTTTTGAAGCTTCACCCTTACTGCAGCTGCTGCTGCTGCTGCTGCTGCTGCTGCTGCTTTGATTTTGGCCACTCTTACTATAATCTCTCCTTTGAGTCCCATTACTTTATGGAGGGACAACACTAAATCATCAGAGCACTCCTTTAAGTCAGTAAGGGACCATATCAGTCCAATGTGGTGGCAAGTTATTGTGACAAATGATGTGTAAACAAAGACGAGTAATGTTCCAACCTACACAAAGAGCATTTTCTGTGTGTGATACTTGCTTACCTCTGTGTCTAAAGAGTAAAATGTTCAGGCATCTCTTAGAGGTCTAGTGTTGAGGATTTAGTGGCATCTAGCAGTGAGGCTGCAGATTACGAACAAACTGAAACTCATTCTGTGTGCCAAGCATGTAGAAGTGCTACTGTTGCAATGGCAAACCCGCTCTACATGTATAATTGACTGTATAAAATAATGGATGTTGCTGCCATGACATCACTCATTGATTTTTGGATTCAAGTTTTGAAGCTTCAAGTTTGGCATTTTGGCTGATGACTTCTTGGTTTTTAGAGCCAGAAATGACCAAATCTGGAGAAGAGGGTGGTTGTGACACCTTACAGCCTGTCAGTCAAAGTGGCCCACCCTTAATTATACATAACTTTAAGCCTTTTTAACAATTAAACAGATGAGTTATGTAAATATTCACCCCTCCCCCACCCCATACAGTTGTCACGAAGAGGGAAATTAGCTGTAGAGAACAAAAACTATTTTTGTACCAGGCTGTAAACATGTTTATTTCTGCTGTTCAGTTGGGCATTTCAGCATGGGGGTCTATGGGGACTGACCTGCAGTTTTAGCAGTTCCACAGTGGTTTCGTTTTTCAGTCCCAGGAGATGCTGCTTGGTAGATACCAACGGCTCATTAGGGTCACAAAAATGCAGCAATTCTTAGTTTCAGGTGATTATACAAACATATATTCCATTATATTCCATTTCTACCAGTATATCCCTAAATCCTACACACTGGGCCTTTAATGTATCCTGCAAAACTACAGCAGCTGCAGCAAAATGTAGAAAATGTTTCTATAGCTTGTGTTAATTTGTCTGGATCAATGGATTATTTAATACAGGACATGATGTGGGTGATGTCAAGATGATTTATTTTATTTTTTTTTGTATTATCACTATATAATTTAACACAGTTTTTCTATTATTTTGGGCAACACACCAGCATGCAGCATTTTCCCTATAATTAGTGTTCTACATAGTTTACCCATACAATTACAAAAGTATTATTTTGTTAGTCATCACATTTACCAAAGCACTCTATGGAGAAAATGAGCTATAATAGCCTGTGGAACTGTGGTGCTGCAAAATGCATATTTAAGGTGGAGTGATATCCACTGGTCGACCAAATTGACCGAAAAACTGTCATTATCAAAATCACATGACTAACATACAGTCCTGACCACTACACAGTCCTATACAGGGGGCAGTCTAGGTTGTTTGGTAGCTGAAACAGAAAGGAGTTTGTGTTGTTCACGTTTCTGAGTCCAGATTCAGTCCTGGTCCTGGGATTCTGATCACAGACTGCCATTATGATGGCAGTGAGCATTGTGAGAGTGCTGTCTCAGGGTCACATTCCTTGTAATTGTACACAAAGCTAAGTACTGTGCTTTGCAAGTTGCTCTGTTCCCATTTTACCCTCTAACTTTTGATGAAGTTGTTTGTGTATACAACTTGAAATATGGTGCCAAAAAGCCCCCGCACTTCTCGCTTGCACTGCCTTTCCAAAACTTGCTCACTTCTCCTCCACCTCTTGAGTGTGTGTAAGTGTGTGCGTGTATATCTGTGTGCGTGCGTGTGCACACGTGTGAGACACTCCCTGTACTGCTCACAGAGATTAAATTTCAAAAGGATCAAAAATACACCAGACAGTCCTGCTAGGATAATCAATCACCCAAGATGTGTGTGTGTGTGTGTGTGTGTGTGTGTGTGTGTACGTGGAGGAGAGAGAGAGAGAACAGAGAAACAGATAGAGACAGAGCTAAAGATAGGGAGAGGGAGAGAGAAGTGTAGCCAAGGAGAGCAGAGAGCTGTGGGGGAAACTAAAATACATACATATAGTTGGGAGTGTGGCCTGCGTCTATGTGTCTGCGCTGGGGAATTGGAGTCATAAATCAAACAGCCTGTCAGAAGTGGTGGTGGAGTTGTTGGAGAACATGAAGGGGGTAGTGGTATGGGGGCGATGGGGGGATGGAGGGAGAGAGGAAGAGGGGGAGAGCCTCAGTCATTCACACACTGCATCACACACTGAGCCTGAATGCAATTTCCCCTGAATGTCAGACAGAGATGCGAGGTGGGGCAGATAAGAAAACTGTGTGTGTGTGCGTGTGTATTGGTGTGTGTCCCTGTCCCCTTCCCTGTCCTCGACCCCAGGACGCGAGACACGGGCCCAAATCTCATTATGCCGACATGATAGAATTTGCTCTCTGTGTAACCTCATTATCCTCACTGTTAGATAAGGCGCTGTAATTGCTCACAGCAACAACAGCCATACAGAAATGCCTGTTTCACTGTGTGAGTCTACACTGTGTGTTAGGATGTGTTTTGAGGCCTAAGTTAGATTGCTTCATACCAGGCAGCCATCATCCTGAGTTATGATCTTTAGAGACACTTGCATCAAGGAAGTGACACACAGTGTTGCAGTGTTGAACAACAGGTCATCTGAGAAGACAATTAATTTGATCATCAGTGCCAGCAGTGTATAATGAAGTGTCCATGTGACCATGTGTCTGTATAAAATTCATGATCATTACCAGAACCCAGATCAAGATTTTATCTGGACAGACTATCAATATATTATCAGATTTAGATACCGGACCCTAAGATGGCACCAATAGAATGCTCCAATAGAGCATAGTCCAATAGAATGCTCACTTGGCGCACACACCAAAAAAGTTACTTGCTTCCAGGTTTACTTCCAGTGTATGCGGCCCACTGAATATGTGCAGTAGTGTCTCTCCCACTGACCCTGCCTGCAAGTTCCCGCTCAGCCCATTGACTTTACATTGTGATGATGTCACAGATTTTTAAAAAGCTTTTCTTGATTTGAGGAAATTTTACAAATATGTAAAACCTCCATGGATCAGACATTCAAAATAGAAAGAGTCACAATTTAACTACCACACAACCACACACACACACACACACACACACACACACACACACACACACTCTAAACACAGTATGATCTAATAGCAACAGTTCTGCTATATCATATATTGTCATCTACCCTCGCCCTGCTTTAACCCCCTGCTGAATGTTACCTCTAGTCGGAGAGTCCACCACGGGCCACAGAAAATACTCCTTGTACACATTCCCACTGACAGGACTTATCCATTCATGGTCAATCATACATATCTGTATCTGGACAACCATTTTCGTATTATGGGCAGACTTTTTAACTAATGCCCCCTGAGTCTCCGTAACCATGGCAACGATGACGGAGAGTGACTGAAAACTTGCCTTCCGCTATGTCTCATGAAACTCTCTGATTTTATTATTTCTCATGTAACTACAGGACTAATCGCATCCTGTATTAATTTTGCAGACCGGGGTGGTGGTCCCCATCTTCAAAAAAGGGGACCAGAGGGTGTGCTCCAACTATTGGGGTATCACATTGCTCAGCCTCCCGGGTAAAGTTTACTCCAGGGTGCTAGAAAGGAGGCTCCGACCGATTGTTGAACCTCAGATTCAGGAGGAGCAATGCGGATTCCGTTCCGGTTGTGGAACAGTGGACCAGCTCTTTACCCTTGCAAGGCTGCTGGAGGGGGCGTAGGAGTTTGCCTATCCAGTCTATGTGTTTTGTGGACCTGGAGAAGGCTTACGACCACGTCCCTCGGGGGGTCTTGTGGAGGGTACTACGGGAGTATGGGGTTCAAGGCTCGCTGCTACGAGCCATTCGGTCCCTGTATGACCAAAGTGAGAGCTGTGTCTCGGTGTGAAGTCGACCATGTTCTCAGTGGGTGTTGGCCTCTATCAAGGTTGTCCCTTGTCACCAATCCTGTTTGTGATCTTCATGGACAGGATGTCGAGGCGTAACCGGGGGGAGGAAGGGGTCCGGTTTGGGGACCTCAGAATTGCATCCCTGCTTTTTGCAGATGATGTGGTTCTGTTGGCTTCATCACACTGTGACCTCCAGCATGCACTGGAGCGTTTTGCAGCTGAGTGTGAAGCAGTTGGGATGAGAGTCAGCACCTCCAAGTCTGAGGCCATGGTCCTCTGTTGGAAACCGGTGGTT
Source organism: Epinephelus moara (assembly GCF_006386435.1). NCBI lineage: Eukaryota > Metazoa > Chordata > Actinopteri > Perciformes > Serranidae > Epinephelus > Epinephelus moara. The sequence goes on from NC_065513.1 coordinate 12,071,238, forward strand.
TGCCCTCTCCGGGTTGGGGGAGAGTTACTGCCTCAAGCGGGGAGTTCAAGTATCTTGGGGTCTTGTTCACGAGTGAGGGTAGAATGGAGCGTGAGATGGATCGGCGGGTCGGTGCGGCTTCTGCAGCGTTGCGGGCGCTGCGCCGGTCCGTCGTGGTGAAGAGGGAGCTGAGCCAGAAAGCAAAGTTTTCAATTTACTGGTCCATCTACGTCCCAACCCTCACCTATGGTCATGAACTCTGGGTATTGACCGAAAGAATGAGATGGCGGATAAAAGCGGTGGAAATGAGTTTCCTCCGTGAGGTGGCTAGGCTCAGCCTTAGAGATAGGGTGAGAAGCTCGGACATCCGGAGGGAGCTCGAAGTAGAGCCACTGCTCCTTCACATCAAAAGGGGTCAGCTGAGGTGGCCCGGGCATCTGATCAGGATGCCTCCTGGTCGCCTCCCACTGGAGCTGTTCCGGCCATGTCCCACTGGCAGGAGGCCCTGGGGCAGACCCAGAACATGCTGGAGGGATTACATATCTCGTCTGGCCTGGGAACGCCTTGGGGTCCCCCAGGAGGAGCTGGAAAGTGCTGCTGGGGAGAGGGATGTCTGGGGTGCTTTGCTTGGCCTGCTGCCCCCGCGACCCGGCCCAGGATATGCGGATGAAAATGGATGGATGTATTAATTTAGTAGCTAAGGGATGATCCCGTAAGATAAGGATGGATACCCTATACATACATACATACTCTCTCTCTGGCTATATGTATTTATATATGTATTATATTAATTGAATTGACTTGTTATTATAATAATAGTTGAAACTGTATGATATTATTATTTTAAAAGTAGTAGTATTATTAAAATAATTAAACTTCAATCGATTAAGCATCCTTATCAAGGCACCCACCCAACAGAGATAAATCCTCTGATTTCAGGAAAACTTGTTCCAGTGCTCCTCATTGTTGAGAAAAAATCTTTTGAAAAAAAATAAAAATAAAAAATTATGTCGGTGCTATTAAGGAAATAGTGTGATAATCAGGCAGATGCACTTCTTCACTTTCAGACTCACTTTCAGATCTCTCAGACTCTTTTTTTCTGTTAAGAGTAAACAATCATAACGTCTGAATATTAAAGTTGCTAGTTTTGATACCTTCGGACAGAACCAGGCTGGCTGTTTCCCCTGTTTCCTGTCTGTATGCGAAGCTACGCTAAGCTAACCATCTACTGGATGTAGCTTCACATTTAACAGAAAGATATGAGAGTGGTATTGATCGTCCAATATCAGCATCCATTATTTCACATTTCTTGGACAAGAAATCAAATTGAGCAAAGATTTTCTATTACTGTCGTTTTATCCTAAAAGACGGCTCAGCTTTATTATTGTCAAAGCAATGAAACATATCATGTGTCTCTACAGGCTACTATGGTATGTACAAAAGACATTTGGCAGAAAACAACATTATCAGGTACTTTGGCAAAGGTCACCACAGTCAGACAACACTCGAGGAGAAAAGAAAGTCTTCTTACCCGTGTGTTTTATACTGTGTAGAATTTAGTTATGAAAAAAAGAACAGGTTTGAAATGCTCACTTCAAACGAAGAATGGGGAAGGATTTTTCTTTTGACAGATAATCAATTATGGTGAAATAATCTGTGAATTTATTCATCAGCTGTGATCTCAGAAGAATGTACCTTGGAAGTGTCAGTCTCATCCTGGAGCTCAGTGTGTCCAGAAGATGTCTCGCTGGATTTGCCAGTTATTCTCAGTCCTTTGGCTGTTACTTTTTATGGAATTCACATCCAGCCAAGCAGTTCTTTATTTTCTAGCCACTGTTTTTGTTTTTACTGGAGCAGTTATACGAAGTCTATTTTAAACTGCAGTTACATTTTCCACAAGATCGTCACATGATGAAACTGGGGGCCAAATTAACATATAGTAGCAGTTTCACTGAAAAAACACAGGACGTATTTCCAACATACAAACACAACTCAAGACACAGAGTTACTGAAATATAAAAGCCTATAAAGAGATAACCAGCAGTAAGATGTGATCCCGCCCATGGTGACACCTGGGGTAAGAGGCAGATAAATTGTTTGCACCTGAATTAATGGAGCAGTCATTAATGTTGAAGAGCAAACCTTTCTGTGTGCCTTGAATGGTAAAGCAGCATTGTAGCAGCAAAGAGAAGCCTGCCAGTGGTGTTAACAGTCCTTAATAGTGTTCAGGTAACAGCAGAGGAAGGTCACTTTTATTATCTCATATTGCAACCCAATCAGTAGAAAAAATATTTGCATTTAACATTCCTGCAAACCACATTTACATTTGTACACTATTTTGTGGCAGATATGTTGAAACTTTATGTTTCTAATTAACACTGTGATAAAGGTGTGGTTAAGTTTAGGCAAAAAACACTTGCTTGTGCTTAGGAAAAGATCATGCTTTGGCTTAAAACACAAAGACAATTGGTGGCACAAAAGCCGCTGGAGAAGCAGGGACAGTTCAGTGAAGTACACCGGGGAATGCTGTGATGTGTTAGTAAAAAACACTCAGGTTTGGTGCATCAAACACAGCTGGGAGACGCCATGAAGGGTCGCCAAATGACAACTGCTGTTTTTGTTTGTTGGTTTCTAACATTGGTCTGCAACTGGGCAAGGCATCTGCTTTTCACCTTGGTGACATGCCTTCCACCCTCCCCTTCACCTCAGGATGACAACGTCAGCTCATATGTAAAGTCACTGTAGAAACATTGATATGATCTTACTATATAATGACGAAAACTCTGTCTGTGTGTGTCTCTGTTCCAAGTTTTTCTCCTCACTGATTTGGTCAATCCATGTGAAGTGGCAGAGGGTCATGGGAAGATGCCAATGAAGTAATATTACATCAATTGGCCAAAGGGGGGCGCTATAGCACCTGATTGAAATTGCAAACTTTGAATGGGCATATCTCATGCCCTGTATGTTGTAGAGACATGAAACTTTGCACAGAGATGCCTCTCCTCATGAGGAACAAATTCGCCTAGAACCCATAACTTCCGGTTATATACATTTTCCACCATTTTGATTTTTTTGAAAAACACTTCAAATCGATCTCTTCTTAGGAAGTTTGACCGATCTGCATGAAACTGGGTGAACATAATCTAGGGACCAATNGTGACTGGAGAAATGTAACTCTAATTGGCAACTGGGTGGCGCTATAACAACAGAAACATGCTTATAAATGGCTAAAATGCGACCGATCGCTGTGGCTCCCCCTGTGGCTGAATGTTGTTGTTTTTTTCCTCATTTTTGGTATGACTAAGTCATGGTATGGTATGCTGTACATAATCAAGGAAACTATTAGTGTGTCATTCTGTCAGTCAGTCATTCTGTGTGTCCCATGTTTTTCTTCTCACTGACGTGGTCAATCTATGTGAAACTGCACATAGGCATTGAGGACTGGCATAGGTAGAAGGTGACAAAGCTACCAGTGGGTATGGACTAGTACATGAAATGTGCAAATGAAAAATATCCATGGTTTGCAGAAACATACAGTGCCAACATTTTCCTCTGGCGACTGGGCTGCATAATTCAGTCATGTCACCAATTATTGCAAAGGTTGCACTTGGTCAGTTTGCTTAACTAAATTTTAAAGCTTAGATCAAGTTAACACATACAAAACCAAACCACGTACAACAAAATAATTCCATTACTCCATGACAGACACAGACTGAAATGTGCGGGACAAGCACAAACACCCCTCTCTGACCTCAGATCCAGAACAGAGGGCTCATGGGAAGTGCAGACATCCCAGATGCATGTTATCCCTCAGTAGCATTTATTCAGCTGTAAGAAAAAGCTGCACATGTATCATTCTGGTAAGAATAGCAGTTTTGTGGTCCACCCCGTCGAAACTGAGTAGTATGCGGTATGTGTGTGTGTCTGTATGCATTGGTCCGTACAACCTTCGACCACCCACAGTACACCTCGCTGGATGTCTCTCTCACTGCTTTTGCCAAAAGCAGCATGGAAAAGCTAGCTTTATGAGCTTGTGGGCAGCAGAGGAGAAGAGGGGAAATGTAGATGATTTGTAGGGAGACCATAATGGAGACAGATGATCTTTCTCTTGGTCTGTCTGCTGTTGAATCAGCGCTGCCACCCAGTAGGGGAGTGTGCGTTCTCTGGCCTGGCTCTCTCCTTCTGTTATTTCTGTTTTCATACTGCTCTCTCCTCTTATAGACCTCCACTGCGGTCCATTTCACATCCATCCCAGGACATAGTGAGCATGCTCAGTCTGCATATAGTGACTCAGCCATAATGCAGACAGGACGCCAGTCAGCACCGCCTCAACCCGTTCTTTCTCTTTGTAAGATCATTTAACACATGGCATGACAACAATGCTGGCAGCATGGGTGAGTGTTGACACTCAGGTGGTGAAAAGTCATGGTGCTACATGCTCTTACATTTGTAATCAAGTGTGTTTCACAAGTTTCAATATTGTTCTCACAGTATTTACACATTTACAATAAGCCGTTGGGCAGAAGAAAGCTGTCAGCAAGGCTGCCAACTTTTCAATTTAGTATGGAGTGAGATAGAAGAACAAAAATCAGATTTGACTTGTACATCATAGTCAGTGTCATCCTGAACAGGATTACATCGAATATTTCAGCAAGTCCCTAAATGAAAAGATTTATAAGAGATTAAACGTTGCAAGTTTTTCTCTGTGTTACTATGTTCTTTGAAGTGATATTCCCTTTAATTTTCTAAAAAAAGACTGTGCAGGTCATGATTGGGGTCATTCTGAAGAGGACTCTATTAAAATATGTCAGCAGACCTATTAGGATTTTTTTTTTTTACAACAGTTCAAATATGAGGAAATTATAAATGTTTTAATGTAATTTGAGCTGTCATTCCTTTTTTTTTGTCAGGGTCATTTCAAACATGACTCTGAAGGAAAACATTTATGTATTTAATTGTTTTTTTTGCCAGTACCGTAACAGCTTGAATAGACATGCATCAAAATCCAGCCCAGTAGATGTGTAAATGTTGACACTGAACATCTCTGCAAACCACAAATACGTTACATTTGTACATATCAACATTTCTTAAGTTACATAGTATGTGAGCCGACTCTGTCATCAGCAGGTAAGAGGATGGTGAAGGCCATGTCACCTAGGTGAGACAGACCACTGTTTAAGACCAATTAATAATGGTGAACATATAAAACAGACTTTTAGTGAATATATTAGCATTTCATGTCTGAAATGGAGTATAGGAGGAAGAAGCAACATGCTTGTCTAGTGTATTCTACACTAATCCATCAGTACTCAATCACAGAAAACAAACTATCTGCCCCAGCGTCCATCCCCACAACTAAACTACTATGTTCATCCCCTTACATAATCAACAATACTATCCAATCAAGAATGTGAAAAAAAATACTTTAAGGGTCAAGGGGTCACAACCTAAAAACGTTAGGAACCGATGAATTACAACATGTCATACAGGTTAATGCAAAGATATTCTGAAAGGGTGTTGAGCATACTATTTTGTTTTATAATGTATTAAGTACAATAATTATGAGACTTTGTATGTAAGAAATGTACAGAGGTTCAGTACAGCTACATCATGCCATTGCTTCAATTAGCATGTGTAATGACTTTGGTATTTTTTAATGCAGGATAATCAATATCATTAACTCATGGAATGCAATTGTGAAAGTACATGAACACACCTCTGCTGATGCATCATATCTCAAGAGGCATCAGCAGCAGATGACCTGCTGACCACATGCCCAATGTCAGGCCCAACACACTCATCTTGTTGATCTTGAGCACAGATTATATCACCATTTCTTTATCATTTTTTTAATCTAATTCTTACTTTGTGCACTTTTTTTTACCTAGGCAACAAGATTAGTTAAAGACACACTTAATGCATCCACATGTGCACAATGTTCCCCTTCCATAATACATCCCTAAAGGAAAACTCTTCTTATATGGAAGGATACAAATCTGCGGGCGTGATGCTGATTGTGTCTCTGTGTCTTGATGAGGGACACTTACGTAGGACATGTTTTAGAACTTTGGTTAAGTGGTTAAAAGATTGTTCCTGTAATCACCGGGCCATCCTGTTATTGTCCATTTGGCACATTGTTTTGTGTGCTAATTTGTGGGAGGAAGAGACTCAGCTGTCCTCTGTGCTCTGTTGTTGTCTTGTTTTCTATTCCTCTGTACGTACACAACTTCTGAGCAAACCTTTCAGACAACACACTGTTAAGCATTGTACTGTATAATCTCCGTGATACCCAGAAGGGCATTCTTTAGTGCTATTATGGGTACTTTAGAGATGCAGACAATGTCTATCAACAACACCCTCATACCCCATAATCACAGTAAAGAACGCCCTCACAGCTATTACTGCGATGAAATGCATTTAAATTGTGAGATAATAGACATCATCATCTTATCTCTAAACAAGGATTGATGATGACAGGAATGTAGCGCAAATGTGTGAATTAAACAGATTGTCCATGTAACCGCTATTCTCTTCATTTTGGTGTGAAAATGACCAAACACTGAGTGGAAGCGATCGGTGGTGACTGTTTTTCATTTAAGTTAGCGGCGTGTAAAAAAACAGCACAATTAGAAAGTCTGTAATGCATTACATTTAGGTTTTAACACTGCCAGCTGTGGAATTCTGGGAAGTATCTGGGAGGCCCAGCTGTGGTCTTGGGCTAAAAGCCATCATGTCCACCAGAGACAAAGGTGGACGTCTTCTCCAGCTGATTTTAGTGAGAATGGACTAGTGGGACAATAGCAAATGAAGTGTGGCTATCCTACAAATTCTTGTCTGTTATCACCACAAGGCCAACAACCACTGATAGAGACCAAATTCTTATGACAAGGTTCAATGTGTAAATGTAATCAGTTGTATATTATCACGCACACATTGAATTAAACATTCATAATGGCTTAAAACTACTTGACTAACATAAAGACGTTATGCAGATTTAAGCGCCTTTGTTCATTTGATAACTTCCACATTCACAAAATAAAGTGGCCATATTACAGATTGATGATTTTGCTGTCGTAAACGGGGGAAGGGATAGAAACCCAGAATGTTGAGGACAAGTTATGATGAATAGTTACTGCCTAGAGGTAAATGACAAGAGTGACACCCCTCTAATCTCTGTACGATAAATGTGAAGTTACTGCACCTCAAACTTAAGATTTTTTATGGAGTTTAAGAGGTTGTGGTGGGAGGAGTTTTTTACCTTTATATAGAGACAGGCTCGTTGTTTCCCCTAGTTTTCAGTCTCAATGCTAAGCTAAGCTAACTGGCTGCTGGCTGTGGTTTACTGAACAGACAGGTAGGAGAATGGCAAAGGAATCAAACAATTCAAGAGAATGCTACAAAGGATTGAATATCTATACCTGTTGCTGATATGGTTGATTTGTAAAAGAGTATGTAAAGTGACAGTGATAAGTGGTCTCTGGTTGTAGGGCAGGTGTACAAAGCCCAAGATTTACATGCCAAAAACTGCGGTTTTCCTTCTGAATTCTGTCTATGGTGAGGTTTAGGCAACAAAAGCCCTTTGGTTAAGGTGAGGAAAATGTCGTGGTTTCAGTTAAATGAAGCTCAGCGTAAGTTCAATCAGGAAGACTTTCTGTGTGCTCATCCATTCACAGTTCTCTGCCTCTCACTCCCACTGCTTCCTCTAATCAGCTGACTATGGGTGTTCACTTGTCTAGTTATCCAATCAGACTTTGCCATGATCTATATCAGTCAATCAGGATGCTACTGCAAAAATAAAAAAATAAAAAAACAGAATCCAGGACAAGCTCTACAAAGGCTCATTCCTCTACTCATCCAGATCATCAGCACTTCATCTTCCTCTCATCTCATCTTCACCACCTCTACCACCACCAGCGTCTAGACGCCGGGGGGGGGGGTCCCTATTCGACTATGGATTCATCCCTCTCCTTAAATCGTACCATCTCTATGGGGTCTAATCGCCCAAGACTTTCCACATTTTTCATCCTTATGTGCACATGTTAATAAATATTCTTTTTACTATAAAAAAAACTGCTGATATTATATTGCAAGGATTACACTGGACTGCACTTTTTGCTACATGCCAGGTTTGTTAATTAAAAACGTTTCCTCATTATGTTCATAGAAAACGTTATCCATTCTGCGTCATCTTTCCTTTAAAACAGATTTGCTGTTATCAGTTTGTTAAATATAGTCATAGTTTCCAGGAGACAGGTTATAATAACTGTATAGGTACTAACTCAGTGGATCTCCACCTATACAGCCACACACTCAGATTTTCTCAAAATCAGAACTATTGAACTGATTTGAATTTGGATGCCACTCAGTCCTGGGCGAGTTAATAAGAGACAGAGGTAATAAAGTTTGACTGGCGGGCTTTTAGCTGTCACTTACCAGTATATAACGATGGGAATGATTTGTTTCTGTATTTGTTCTCGTAGTCTGAAAATGCTTTGGTATTACAAGAATACAGCTCTTTGAGTTGACTTGAACTGAAAACAGCATTGGGGGGGGGGGGGGNNNNGGGGGGGGGGGGGGGGGGGGGCGTCTGGAAGGAGGGAGGACAGAATTTGGACATAGCTGAGCAGTCTCATCAGTGTGATTGACAATCCAACAGGCCAGCTGCTGTCCCGCTGCAAGGCGGGAGGAGGACAGGAGGAGAGAGGATGACAGGGATGTGTATGTGTGTATGTGTCTGTCTTTTTGTGCGTGCCTGCATGCCTGAGATTTGAAGTCACTGTGTCGCCGTCATCTCTTTTGTGAGAGTCCCACATTCTGCGGCTCTTTGTCGGTGCCTCTTGCAGCGGGGCGGGTTGACAGGCTGTGAATGGCCGTCCCTGCTGTGCAGTGGCGGCCTGCCGCGTGGAGTCAAACCTTCAACAGCCCCTATTAGTGTCAGCAGCTCACAGACACGAGGGGCCTCCAGCATGTGCATGAGCAATGGTGTGCATGTGTTTATTCCTTTACTTTTCCTTTTATCATTTTTATTGAATCCTGTTTTGATGTTTTGGGAAAACTGTTCATCTCTCATGTGGAATAATTGAATTGAACTGGGGGACAGAGACACAGGAGGTCGAGAAAGAATGTGTGAAGCAGAATGTGTGTAGGAGAGAGGGCACGTGTGTATTTGTGCGTGAGTGTGTGTGTGTGTGTGTGTGTGTGTTGCCACGTCAAATGCCACCCTCCTCCCCCCTCCACCACTTCGTCCTCCCTCCTCTCCTTTCAAGTCTGACAGTGATTAATGATCCTCAGCTGTCAGGTACATTACTCACTATGCTCTCTCTCTTCTTCTTGTTCTTTTTCTTCTTCTTCTTTGGACATAAAAGACGACCAGAAATAGTGAATTGCAGAGACTGAAAGACAGACAGAAAACAGTGATTCTCTCTCTCTCTCTCTCTCTCTCTCTCTCTCTCTCTCTCTCTCTCTGGAGGAAAGAACAACCAGAAAAGACCTTTCACAACCGACCCAGTGCTGAAAAGAATAATACCACTAATGAAAGGCAAGACACAGGAACGTGAGCCAGAATATATTCACTGGTCTATGTGTGTGTGTATGTGTATGTGTGTGTGTGGGTGTGGGTGTGTGCGTGTGTGTGAGCAGGGCCCTCTCTTCATGTGTGTGTTTTTACATGTGTGTGCGAGTGCGAGCCATGAATGTGCCATGCGAAGGCGTTTGAAAGAGGCCAGACGTCGGGTGTCAGGCGTTGCTCTGTCTTTCCTCCCCCTCTCCTCCCACCGCTCCAGGCCCGATGATGGATGATGGCGAATGAGAAGTTTCCTCTCCTGGACTGCCGACTGCAGCCGGCTGCCGTCAGAGGACCGGCCATCTGCTTTCCATTGCAGGGGCCGGCGGGGGCCCTCGGATTTGGGCCTGGGTTTTGGCTGCGGTGGCAGGGCTACAGAGACAGCCAGGCCCTGAGGCAGGGTGGGCTGCAGAGGAATGAACAACCCTCTGAAACAGACAAATGAAACATGGGTAGTAATGTTTATTTTCAGCTGAACTGGAATCCTGATTAATTGGTCTGGATCAATTTAGAGTTGGAGCTCCTTTAATTGGGATTACACCCAACACTGGCATCTGTAATTTCAACATTCAACATCCATACTTCTTACAAGTCTGAAAAGTGTTTGAAGCAAATTACTGTTTCAATCTCAATATAATCCATCTGGAGCTAACTGCTCTGAAATGCATGATTTGAAATATGTGTTGCTCTCTGGAAAATCAGAGGCATAGATGACTTTTTGCATTCTTCATATTAGCAGCTTTTTAAAGGAAACCACAGAGACCCTTTACTCCATCCTAATTGACTTTAGCAGTTGTAGGTAACTATCGCTCACAGGGCAAAGTAAATCCACACAAATTTTCATCTTTGGTCATCTTGATAGTGCTGCCCTCTGAGGAAACAGAGAGCCAGATAATCCAAAACGGGAAGCTATTGTGGCTTATTAGCTGCACTGCAACATCCATTTTTATTTTGTATCTTATATTGCATTTCAGTGAAGGATATTAATAAACATGACCAAAGTTTCAAATACTCAGTAGAAGTAATCCTTTTGAGCAAAAACCTCAGGTTTCAGACTGTTCTTAACTCTCCGTTTCCAAACATATTTTTATAATCTGGCTACAGTTATGACATCATGGTGTAACAGATTTCTTCATATGGACATCAGTTCCAGCCGCACTACTGCCAGTGTTTACATTACCTAGCCTACACTGTTGCATGTAGCTTAACATCAGAGAAACATGTAAACTCGGTTACTGACGTTGTAAATTTGTCCTTGAGTCAGATTCCTGCTGGAACATGTCCGGCTGTGTTCCGAAGCCGCAATTGCTGCAAATGCTGCAATTACACTGCTAATGCACAGCTACATGCTAATGTCAAGGAAACGTGTTTTGGTTGTTCATGTTGTTAATTTCTTCTAAATTTTAAATCATATTCCTGCTGGATAATCTGCGTTTTTTTTAGAAGTTTTTATTGGTGATTTTTCATGGTAAAAAGTTTCACTATTCTCCCTTAAAGTCATTCAACTCTGGAAAATGATCATGGCTGCAATTATTATACCTCCCATTGAGACGATTGTGACGTAAACTGTAGAAATACAGCATTCATGAGACAAAGTGTGCTTCCACACATGAGAGCACAGCAGCATTTTACCAGATATAATATCTGATATATTTTGTCTAAAAAGGACCCGTGTTGACTTTATTATTATATACCTATGAGAGATAGGTTATTTTACCAGGACCCTGATGGCTGGTGTACATCTGCTTTGGGTACAAAAAGCAACACAACTAGAGAGAGGAAGACACAGATTAATTCACCTTCACACCAGCTTCACAGCTTTGCCATGTTGTGGAATGTCAGAAAGTCACCGGCAGGGTTGGAAACTGCAGATTTAAACAAACGATTTTAATCAGAGTCCATCCATTGTCGAGCCAAGCCACTGCTAGTATGTCAGTTCTGATTTATTAATCCTGGAGGTATTAATTCGGCAGGAGATGAGGAAGATCACTGGCAGCGCAGAGGAGACAAATCATAACACAGAACGGGAAAATAAAGAGAGGGATGGAGAGAAAAATAATCACTTAGCTTTGCTCGCCAGGTTTCAATATTTGAACATTCTTGCCCAACTATTTTTTTACTGAAACACTGCAGACCTACAACACACACTGACGTACAGATACACAGCATCATGAAGTCAAACAAGTTGAACAGATGGCTGCCATTACATTACATTTTTTAATGTTATATTTGTATTCGGTTATTTAATTGTGTTTAGATGTTTTGGCTATACTGTGTGTGCCAATTTAATACGCCTGCAATGCACGCTGAATCAAAGTGAAACTCTGAGAAAGACTAATGGAGGGAGAGGGGGAGAGATTTGAGGCTACACGGCCACAAATCAAGAATGTAAATGGCTCTTTTTACTGTGTCTGTTTCTGTAAATATAATTTTATATTTTATTGAACATGACATTTTCCATTTGGTAAATGTTTATATACAAAGACTCTTTAAGTCAAAGGAAAGCACACACTGACTTTCACCCAGGATGTCCAAAAGCTTGGAGGGTGAGGAGCAGAGGCGTAAATATAGACAGTGCAGGCAGTGCAGTTTCACTTGGGCCTGTGGGGGGCCCCTGTGAATGTTTTAAATTGGCACCTCAGGGATATACTCGTGTTTAAAAAGAACTCACATTAAATTAAAAATGGTGCCATTTGCTACAGGCAATATGCCCTCAGAAATGAAAACCCATCACCATTATGATTCCTTCTCTCTTTTTTTTGTAAAATAGCCTGTAGCAATCTTATTCTACATAAACTATAAAAACTTCAAATAAACTATTTTAAAAAACTTATTGAATTAAATGAATAATTTCTTATTTTCTTTGACGTTTGGTCATATACAGGTTTGCAATGATGATTGTTGGGTAACATGTATGTTGATGTTGCCTAATATCAAGTCTGTGTTTGATCATGTGACAAAACAATATGATACGGTAGCTAGTTTGGGCGCAAAATCTGTCAAGACTGACAAGCTGAGCACATCTGCAAGTCTAGCAAGCAGTCATGTCCCTTTACACATAAAAGCAGCAGTAAGAAAGGACGAAAGAGGAATGAACAAGAGAAAAAAGTAGTAAAGCTCCCTAAATTTTGGCTTTATTGTAAACAGTTGCCAGCTGTGTGTGTGCGCGCACCTTATAACTTGTAGCTAGCATGCACAAGGGCCTGTCACAATAACCTGCACTGGGTTCTGTGGTAACTACCTTACACCACTAGTGAGTAAGTTGGGCAGAGAGCGGGAATGTATAGTTATATGGTAATGTAATTACAGTTATTTCACAATATCTTTATCATTACATAACTGTAGTTACATTGTTTTACATACTCTTAAAGTTGCACAGTTATATTGTTATAGTTAGTAGTAGTGATACACTTATAGAGTTGTTATAGCTGTATTTTACATATTTTTGTCATCACTGTTGTAATGACAAGGTTATATATAGTTTTATAGATATTGTTATATAGTAATGTCATTGGAGCTGTTTAGTTATGACTGATATATTAATTATGTAGTTACACTGTTAACTTTATGTAGTTATATAGTTGTGTAATTGCGTGATTGTTATCATAGTCACATATTCATTTATTTGTAGTTAATTTAAAGACATTGTTATGGTTATATTGCTATAGTTATATAGTATTGTCATTACAGCAATTGGATATATAATAGTCCATCTATAGTTAATACCATGCCAGTTATATTGCTATATTGCTATCTCTATATAGCTACAGTGAAAAGCTATAGTTACATAATTACTGAAATTATTATATTGTTACTGTTAACGTGGAATAGTTTTATTGTTATTGTTGCACTTATATAGTTAAATAGGTGTTTTCATAACTATATAGTTGTATAGCAATGTTGTTATATAGATGCAACTATCAGTCATAGTTATATATAGTTACATAGTTATATGTTGTTATACTGTATGTGCAATATAGTTTTATTGCAGTAATGTAGTAATGTTATCATTACGTAGTCATTCAGTCATTATGCTTATTGTTATGGTTACATACATATATATATAGCACACTTAGTTATACAGTAGGTGTCGTCACAGTAATGCTGTGACTGTGATATATGCAGTACGCATGATGAGTGTCGTAGCCATAAATGTGCAGAATAGAGGTCTTTTCATTGTTCTCAGTTATTTATTTTACTTTATTTTACTAATGCTAAAACGTATGCTGGGATACATCAACATCAAGACGACATTTTGCTGAGTCATCACTAGCCTTGGTTTCACAATGTCATGGGAAAAATGCTCCCAGGTGAATCTTCATTTCTACAAAAACCATCAATCATCATCCCGGGATTTCTCTGTTATCCCCATCCCACTCCTTTCATCCTGCACTCCTACACACATCCTCTCCTCTCTCTTTCTCCTCTTTGTTCCTGCTATTTGTCTCACACACCGTATCCTCCCATGCCCTCTTCTTTTTTTATATAAAGAGAGTGGGCTCTCCACTTCCTTTTGCTTTTGTTCTTTCTTTAAATGTAAGAAATGGCTGTGAGCAGGAGAAACACACCACACTGTTGTGATTTATGCCCAGGCAGCAAGGTAGCGGTTAGTATTGAATAATACAAAGATTGGTAAACTCTGACCTCCATCATAAGAATTTCCATAAAATATAAAGGTAAATTTGCTCCTTTCCTCATTCCTGATCAGAGGTAAATCTACACTTTCAAAATGAGAATACTCATATCCTGGCTACTCTCCTGACCCTTATTTACCATCTTTCTATCACACTGCTGGCCAATAAGCACTGAAAAAAGAAGCAGCAGTGTGTGGATACGTGGTGGATGTATGTGTGTGCGTGTGTGTTTTTGGGTCACTGACTGATAAGTGAAAGGTTTTCATGCAGTCATCAGTCACCTGTCAGTTTTCTGACATCTCTCTCTCCCTGTGTCTTCTCCTCTCTGCTCTCCATCACTCCTGTCTTTCTTTCTCTGACACCTGTCTTTCACTAAGATTAACGGCTGTCCATCTGTGCGTGCAAATTTGTGCTGTCTCCAGGCCTGTGTGTCTGTGCGTCAGAGTGTGTGTTTTCCTGGGTTCACACACTTCCAGTCGAACATGCACTCAGCTGCACGCGGATCGATTCAGGGTCTGGACCAACAGGGAAAGAGGTGGGAGTCGGCATTGATAAGGCAGTAAATGAAGTGATTGGCAGGATCAATGGAGACCCCAAGGGAACAATGAGCATTTCTGCCTGTCTCTTTGTCTGTCAGTTTGTCTGTCTGTCTGTCCATCTGTCTGTCTTTCGGTCTGGGATAGCAGAGAGGTTGGGTGCTACAGGAGACAGAGACAGAGTGTAACGCACACAAAGTGAGTGCACAAGCAGAATGTAATACATAATAGAGCTGGCCACGGCCTCTGTTGCTGCTCTCTGCCTCATCCATCCATATGACAGGACAATGGAACAGCATGGCACAATACTGAGCACTGGCTCCCATTGTGAGGACAGTCAAAGGACTGGGACACCATCCATGTACTGGAGTTGATCATTCACCACCATAGACCTTATTTCTTTTTAACAGTCAGGCTTGTTTTAAATTTACAGTTGTTTATTTATATTTTAAGTATTCATCATGTGCATGGATTGAAAAAAGTTTTGAAATTGTTCATGGTTGTCTGGTGAAATTTAAATCACAACCTTGAATATCACCACAGAGTTAAAGCAGTACTTCTCTGACCAACCCTGTTTCCACGACATTACTTGAGTGTTTCTATTTAACTAATGCTTCTTGTCAGAAACATTAACTTAAATGTAATCTTCAGTGGCAACATTCCTCCACTTCTTCCACTCAAACATGCACTTCTTTTTACCACATGGAAGTTGTGTGGAGGTGGTCAGCGTAAATGGTGAGAGTACAAACTGCAGGACTCTGACACTGGAGGTTTAGTCAGCGAAAGTACTTTGGTTGAGGTTTGGGAAAGACTGTGGTTTCTGTTTAATGTTAATAAAGTACAAACACAGTGTCTCATACTTGAAGTCATTTCCCCTTTTTTAATATTTAACCATGATGATGATTCTTCCCTAACCATAAAGCTGTGGTAGGCAGTTTTATTTTGGTGTCATTGGGCAAATGTTCCATAATAAACTTCGAGCATATCGTAATTCAAGTAGTCTGAGAGAAAACTAGACTTCTGCATCTCCCCTTGGCTCTGTTTTCAGGCTTTAGAAAATCTAGCCTGTGATGGGAGATTCTTGCAAATCACAGGTCATTTCAGAAAGCAGGCATTCCTGTTGACTGTTCTACAAATGCAAATGCACGTACACGTCCCTTCGCTGAAAGCCTGATTCAATGGCAGAGAATCCTGCAGAGAACATAGCTCTTTCAGAACTGGCAACAACTACTTACACTGCAAAGCAACCCAAAAAAGGAAGACAGACTTATCAAAAAGAGGGTCTTAAACAGAGTCTGGCAATAAACCCAATAAAACACATGTCAATGTCTGCAAAGTCTTTTAGAGATGGACAGAAAATAATGTTTATAGTTAAGCCTTCTATTAACCAGAGAGAGAGGCTCATAGCTGCGGTTTCAAGTTCACTTTTATTGAATCACAGTGTGTCCTCCGCCTCACTCCCCACCGCCACAAACCACCTCGCTGGGAGGAAGGCATGCAGCAGCTCCGGAGATAGACTCCTACTGAGCAGCCACAGCAATCCGAATCCAGCCAGCACAAACCCCAGCTCCAGGGCACTGGACAGTCTTGACTCTCTGTCAACTCAGCAAACTTTCTGTTGATGCCATGACACAGGTCATCATTTTAAAATTCTGTCATTTAACATAGTGCTGTAAGTGCATAACCATAAAAATGTTTAGCAAGCTTTCAGTTTTTTGCTATCAGTGGATGTTACAGTGCAAGA
Source organism: Epinephelus moara (assembly GCF_006386435.1). Taxonomy (NCBI): domain Eukaryota; kingdom Metazoa; phylum Chordata; class Actinopteri; order Perciformes; family Serranidae; genus Epinephelus; species Epinephelus moara. Next base: position 12,087,693 of record NC_065513.1, read on the forward strand.
TCAAGTACTGTAAGAGGAACAAATTGGAGTCATAAAGGTAGTACTTATAACACCACAATTGTATTGTAGATTGTACATTGTTCCTCTTGGTATTTCAGTGTAACTTGCTGATAAATCTCAATGCAGCCACCAAACTGAAGCCTTAATTTATTGCATTTTTTACCTTATCTGTGCTTGGATGTATTTTTTGTTCTGTTGTGGTTGTCAAGGGTGCCATTTTGTTTTTTTACTTCAGTCCAATAATAACAAGAGATAAACTCCCAATATATATCCCAAAATTTTCTTACAGTCAAAACACCAATAATCCAGTCTCAGCAATAGCTGTCCTTTAGTCCAGAAGCCTCTACTGTATCAGATAACATTCCTGTCCTGTGCAGCCTGTCTCCAGTTTCACCTTAAGGACCAGCTACTTTATGAATATGTATTGCATGTATACATAAAGGATTAAGATCTCTCCTTCAGTTCCTCTCCACCTCCTTCCCTTCCTCACTCTCTCCGTCTCTCCTCTCAGCTGTTCAAATATTGTCTTTCTATTTATACTGAGCTTGGGGAAATATTTACCCTGGGCCACTGAAGCAGGGTGGATATGAATGGGCATCATCTCAGCTTGTCAAATTAGCTGCTGCTCGCTGCCTGCTAATGTCTCTGTAATTGGAAAGGCTGGCAGTACAGCCCGTCTGACTGCTGCCTTGGCATGGACGTCACGTGTTGCCGCCTGTCTCAGAGGTTTGGGATGCTACGCCACTACCACTGAGGTCACCTTACAGCGTACATGTTAAAAGCATTTAGATAACACGCATATCTACAATGACTTACAGTAGTTATCTTACCGTCCAACTGTGCGTCAAACTTTTGAATTTTGAACTAAAAATTTGGATGAGATACCGTTAACTTTTTTGACACTATAAATTTGTATTCATAAAATTGTAAGACCACAATGAAGACTTTCAAAATTTCTATTCATGGAATTAAACATAAAGGGGGTGTTGGTGTCTTTGTAAAGTGAAATTTAGGGTACATATGGGCTTCCAGCTACCAGCTAGACTTTCCAATTTTTGCGGAGTAAGTTGATAAAAGATATTCTGCTGCATTTATTTAAAACTGGATAAATGTCATATATGTAAATGCAAATGACGCACTGAAATGTTCAGATGAGGTCTTATAGTTTATGTGTGATATGCTGAGCTAAGCCTGAAGCGGTGGAAGAACTATCAGATCTTTTAGTCACGAAAAAGTAGGAGTATCACGGTGTAGAAATACTCTGCTACAAGTACAGGTCTTGCATTCAAAACTTTAAGTAAACATAGTCACACCAACATTTATTTATAGTACCAAGAGTAAAAGTATTCATTGTGCATTATTATTAATCTAAATCTTTAAGGTAACCTGTTTCCAAATCTGTCAGATAAATGTAGCAAAGTAAAACATACAATATTTGTCTTCAGAATCTATCGGAGTAGAAGAATAAATTAGTAGAAAATGGACATACTGACATAAAGTACAGTATTTGATTAAATGCACTTTCCACCACTGGATGTGTGTTACTCTAAAGAAGATTACTGAACCTTTCTTTAACTTGCTGCGGGTTGTCTTCAGGTTCAACAATTTTACCGGCATCGAAAAACTTTATAGGAAACAAGCAGTTTGTCCGATTTCCACGTGGTATCTGTGTAACAACTGAAACCCTGAAAGGTAGTTATATTTTTGACAAAATGGATGTTAGCAATTGATTGATGTTGGTCTGTCCATCTGCCAGTCTGTCTAAATCTTTGTCCAGTGCAAGATACATCAACAATTCAAGGCACTATTTCCCACTTCAGTTGGTATTGGTATTCATGTTGCTTAAAAGAAAATTGTAAATTATTTTGTTGACATCCATCTACTGTCACTGTCAGGTCAAAATAGCCACGTGATCATCATTTTTATGCCAAGGTGTCTCAAGAACTAGTTTCCTGATATGACATTTCTGTGGATATTTCTGTGGAATCCACAGTAGACAATACTTAACGCCAAACTTTGAGTAGTAGTTAGCCTGCTTTTACAAATACAGATTCTGCACATTGATGCAGAATCTGTAGGTAATGGAATATGATTTTGGTATCGAAAATGTTGTTTGGTTTCCATTCGTAGTCTGTTTGTTAACCACGTAGTATTGACCAATCACATTTGAACAGCAGGTTGACAGTCTGTGAAGAGGTGGTACACATTCCCAGAAATGCAATCTCCCATGGGCTATCATCTGGCGACAAGCTAGCTTTATATTAGCTTTTTTTTAAATGCATCTGCAGTCATGTAGATATCTATTTATTAGCTGAAATGACCAGTGCACAGAAGAGAATTTTTTAGACCAGATATCTGCTGGCTACACTGGATCAGCCTGTTATTTTGGCCCTTATCCCCGGAGGCTTCATCATTGTGAGTCCAATGTTTTCCAAGATTGGTCTGCTTTGGAATTCGCTGAGTTCATTTATGCTTTCAAGAGGATAAACCCTGTGATGAAACAATGTCCTGTCCTGACCAATCGAGGGACAAACTGTGTCATTTTGGTGTTTCAGAGGGTTAGTTCGGATTCAGCAATGTGACACCATAAAACAAACTACTGTTTGAGGCAGCGGTAGACCAACAGCTCCTGTGTTCAGCGAGGTCAAATTAGTGTTCTTATCAATGGAGTCTGGCTTCGAAGAAA
>NC_065513.1:12095378-12194495 GCF_006386435.1 Epinephelus moara
AAGTCAGTCCTAGTAAACCGTATCTAGCTTACATCTTTGGATAATAGCTGGAGCAGGTCCATCTACATGTGTCTATGTTCCAGATTACAGAGAGTCCTAGACTTACCTCAACATAGTTATCCAGATTTTTCAGTGAAGATGAAAGGTAAAGATGCACACAGCTGTTTGCCACTGCATTAAGGGTTTCATGATGGTTTGACCAGCACATTCTCACTCCGATCCCGTCACATATTGACTTTTGCCCATGTACTTTCCACGTCGAGATATGACATGCAAGGTACCCTGGGCGCCTGTTACATGCATTGACTGTTTTCAAAATTCACTTCAGTTTTTACAGGAAATGTACAATTTGCATACAGTCTCTTTCAAAATAAACTTACTATATTGGTACAACACCATGAATAGCATTTTTTTTGCCTTTAACAATAAACACATGTGGGAAGGACGGCTCTCTTTGTCAGTGTCTGCCCTAGCGCCGGATTTCCATTTCTTTGGAGTGAGACTGGGTTGGTTTGACTGTTTCAGCGTGTCACTGTGGGCCACCGTGTGACCTTGGCAACCACAGAAACCACGACGAGGGAAAAAACACAGGAGCTGTTTTTACTGTGGAGCACCAGCAGAGTACAGACAGATCAATAAAGAGAAATTGTACTGGACCAACATCAGCTTCAGAATCTGATTATCAGTTTTTAACAACAAACAATGTTTATGATACTAGTTGGTAAGATCTGCTATATTAATTGTTTAATATTTCTGAGCATTTCATCTATTGTAACATACAACCTGCTTGAGCTGGGTGATAAGAGTAGACCAGGTGGATAACTGCATCCTGTGGTATAGCCTATGGGCCGGTAGTATTGGAGGTAGTTAGAAGCCATGTTAGTCCTGATGCTCCTTATTCAAAGTATAGACTAGAGCACTAATGTTTGCGGGTAGCAGCTATCACTGTCTGAAAGCACCTTGAACCTCACTGTTGGAACAGACTCCTGAGCACATGTCTGAATATCTTTGCCTGGATGCAAAAAATAATAATTTTCTGGATTGTTTTTACAATATTTTTTCCAGAAATACAAGATTTAGTGTTACAATCAACTTGTGACCCAGTGACTTTTGCTATCTATTAGTAGTTGTCATTTATTAAAGGGAATTTCCCCACAGTGACTTCTTCCTGCAGTGACACAACAACAACTCATAGCCAACACAAATGAGGGTCTAAAAGCCTCTAAAGGACAATCCATTTTAGCACACGTTGTTTCCTTTTGACTTTGACAGCTTGTCTATATAACCTTTGCTGTATCAATTACATGATAATAGCTCAGTGTATTTCCCTTCATTTCCTACGATTCTCTTGAGTCAGCTGCTTCAAAGACATCACATTAGGAGACCTGACTAAGAGCAAGTGGGATGAGACCACAAGCGGGGGGGATAACACAGTAGTAGTAGAGAGGAGTCATAATGTCGACATAAACTGATCTAGTAATGTCAGTTACACTCTGAGTTTGTTAGCATTAACAAACATTAGCCGCCATAAGCTACAGGTCATACCGGCTGTTGCAGCAAAACCTTTGAGTGTACTGAATGGAGCAAAGTTGCATTTTATTGATACTGATTTAGTATTTAATTTAAGAAGACTACTGTGCATATTATTCTTTTAAAATGTACATCTTGACTTTTTGTCAATGAATTTCTTGATCAGTTCTGTACAAAAATGCATATACCATGAAATTTGTGTAAAATGATCTCACTTGTGTCCATAGTCAGGTTTCCATCTAACTGTGGGCAAATTGAAATGCAAAATAAAGTGCATTCTATCCAGTTTGATTATGTGATTATTAGGAGTTGGCCACATCAAGATAAACAGTTGGTGGCACAAGTTCTTTCATCAGGTGCCATTAAACCATTGCAGAGGAAGAAGGTGCCATGAGTTACAATCAAGCCCCCAAGAACAGCGCCAGGCTTTGAAGTCAGTTTGACATTGTGGCCAAACTGTGTGCCATGGGCCCAAAAATACCATTTCCATTGACTTACATTGTGAAGGAGATGTCTGTAAATCAGGAGATACATTCCTTTGAGCGTTACATCCCCCACAAAACGACTTGTTTCACTATTTGAAGTTGATCCATTCGGTCCGATGATATTTTAAAAGTCTAGAAGAGCTGCACAGTTGAATAATTTTTATCCCTATTTAGGTTAGCGGAGGGCTAAGCTGAAAGTAAGTTGCTCGGCCACTGTAAGTATCTAGACCACTTGCTCTATGGGCCCCACGATGTGGAAGATCCTGGTAATTCCAAACTTTTTTGGCTTCATGTGTCACTGAGCAACTTTCATAAGAACAAGGCCCACCTCCAACGCTGTATCCAGTTGTCTTTATTGATCCATGGTTACGACTGAAGTGATTAAAGGGGCACCAGTCAAATCTCAAAAAGCAGAAAACAATAGAGAAAGCATGATGATATGTGGCATTTGTGTTTGAACGTTACAGTCTCCTCATTGCTCCACACAGATCTATTTTCGTATACCACTATTTTCATCTCTTCAGTGGAGCAGAGGCTTCAGTGGAGGTTTAAGTCACATGCTTCTTATGCGTCATGACGTGTTTCCTAACCTTGTTTTCATAGCACTTTGTTGTATTTCTCTTTTATAGATACACCAACTTTTCCACCTCAGCCAAGTGCAACTTTTGGGAGAATATTTCCAGTTGTGTAAGCTGTTTTCAGTCTTTCTGTACATTAAAATGGGTGGATGGAAATGAGACTTGTGTCATTCAACAATTTTGGCTGATACATGCCTGTGCAAATATTATGGCTTTAAGACTAATATTATTTGCATTCACAGATGTAGGCCTTTTGGAGAAGAATTCTTCATGGGCTTGTCCATATCCTCTCACAATATAAATCGCTGGCTGGAGCATCAGAGAGCAAGACATCAACCATCAGCATAACGAATACAGAGCTTTCAACTTAAATGACTGCAGACACATTAGGGATGGATCTTGCTTTGTGGACAATGGGTATAGTCTCGCTCCATTGATTTCTCACCAGCTTTTATTGCACTCCATCGACGGCTAATGCCCCTAAGATCCTGCCGCAGTCTGAATTATTCAGCAGGAGTGTTTTGTTTTTGTGTCAGGGCCGCGGGGGTAATTCTAGATCGCCGATATTTGATGATCTGCTGCGGGAGTAAAATGTCTATTCTCTGGGTAGCAGAGTGACTTTTTTCAATGGCCGTGGGTCTGATGTGTGTGTCGGCTGATGTGGGGTGTCCATATCAGGTTGAGAAAGGCCCCGTGACAGTGATATTTAGCATCTGGCTGTGTTCCAATATTGTCCCAGGCAGCATCAAGGCTTTTCATTTCAAAACAGGACAGACAGGTGGAATGAGACGGAACAGGAAATGACCGACTTCTCAGTATCACGGGGGATTAAAAGAGGCATTGATGGAATAGCTCAGAAGTGAAAAGAATAGCCAAAGATAGAAAAAGGAGAAGTAGAGACTGCATGTGATAGAAACACCAACATGGAGAGTGAAGAGCTGAAGAGAAAACGAAGCAAAGCCACTGAGGATAAGACAACAGCACAGAAGAGAGATATATATACACAGAGAGAGAAAGAGGGATCCGAAGAGAGGGGAAGAGAAGAGAGGAGAGGACAAAAGTGCGTTGGTTAAGATTCAGGGCAGGCGGTGGCGCGGGGCTATCATTACCATACATCAGGACAATAAATGAGGCTTTCAGCGGGCCGTAATAAGAGTTTGATAAATCATCGGGGCCAGAATTAACTAGACGTCAAAACAATGTGAGGGTTCTGACGGATGGCAGAGGAGGGGCCGATGGCACAGATTAGTCTAGCTGGAAGTGAAGGAGCGCCGAAAGGAGGGGGGGGTGTGGGAGGGAGGAGGAGGGGAGGAGAGGTGAGGAGCACAAGGACAGAGGCAGGCAGACTGTTAAACAGAGGAATGAGACGAGGTCGGCTCTGTCACGTTCATGTTGACGAGGACGCTTGCATCACACTGCAGCGGAGATGACAAGAGATGTGTGTGTGCTGGTGCGTCTCCCTCGTGTGTGTTAATACCTGCTGACCTCTGACCTCACGGATGTGTGTCATGCTGTAAAAAGTTGTTTTTTTTGTTTTCGAGGCATCCCAGAGGGGAGTAGTTCATTCATGTGCATGTGTGCGTGTCAAGCTCTCAGCACCCCACAGCTAATCCTGTTGGTTATCATGATGAGAGGTTAGTGCAGTGCTGCTACTGTCCGTCGTCCCTCCCTCCCCTACCCACACCCCCAGTGGGTAGCTTTAATTGCCAGGCTCTGACCTTTGCCGAGCGGCAGTGACAAGGCCTGTCTGTGGCGGTGGGAGGCGGCAGTGGCTCGATTAGCTGTGACAGCGGAGCTGGGCAATTGGAGCGAGTGAGAGAAAGAGAGAGGGAGGTGGAGAGAGAGAGGAGGAAAGAAATGAGGGCGAGTAGAGAGCCAGCACCGGCTAATTGGAGCCCCTCATCCTTGGAGCAGTGAGCCAGAGAGCAGTCGCAGTGGTCTGAGGCATGGTGACGAATGTGTGAGTGTGAGTGTGTGTCTGTGTGTTGAGAGGGCAGGCTATGGAGAGAGTCGCAACCACTCTGCCCAGCTTGAGAGCAATGTGTGTGTGCCTGGAGGTGTGTATTGTTTGTGTGTGTTGTGGATTCTGTGTATATTTCATCATGAGTGGGCAAATGCGTGTTCTAACCCGTATGACACGTATCCATTCAACCTGTCTGTCTGAGTGCATGTGTGTGTGTGTAACTGCACTCGTCTGCCATACTATATTGGTGAGGCCTTTTGTGTGTGTGTGTGTGTGTGTGTGTGTGTGTGTGTGTGTGTGTAGCCACAGAGAGACTAAGTGGAATGGACAGTTAGATTGAACAGAACGAGGCACAATTACCAGGTGAGGCTGAGAAGATAATGTTGTCCCAATCTAAGTCACCCCTTGGCCCCCCATCTCTCTCACACACACAAACACACACACACACACCTCTCTCCCTCTCTCTTTCCATGTCCTACAGGCTAGAATTGAATGGTCTCTGAAGAGTCACGGGGTGGACAGCCCGCAGGCAGAGACCACCCAGCCTTTATCAGCTGTCTTTCTCCCACTGCATGCTGGGAGAAGTGAGCTTTCAGGGCCAAAGACTCACCCGGAAAGTAAGTCACAGAGTTTGATCCCTGCAACTCCGCCTGTCAACAGCTTGTTTTATAGTTTCTGTTCTGTCCAAGACACCTTGAGGGAAAACAGCGGCTCTGTGTTGAAACAGCACAAAGGGCTGCGTGGGTTGGGGCGCGTTCTTCAGGTACCAGTGAGACGAGACGAATAAATATAATCCAGGAAGAGACAGAATTTTACTATGCAGCTGCGACTATTTTATCTTTAGTCAAGATTATAGTGAGGTAAACAGTAAAAATACAGTGTTCATGTTACAAAGTATCCACCAGGAACTTGTATTTGAGAAGTTGAGCCAGGTTCAACCATTTTGCAGGACAACCCTGCATTTGTTTGTTTATTTGTTTGTTTGGGAGTCCCTTATGTTGTCTTGTATATGTAAATAATATATTGATAAAAAAAACCTCTCTATCTCTATTGTGTCTAAATGTAGCACTTGAGGTAGTTGATGTACTTGCGTGATTCTTGTACTTTTGGGTTTGTGTACACGTGACCAAATGCACTTATTGTAAGTCACTTTGGAATAAAGTGTCAGCTTAATAAATGTAATGTGTAATGTGTGTGTACTGTGTCACAGGACTGGCCTCATTTAAATGAACTAGTGCAGTGCCCACATGTAGTGCCCACACGTAGCCTGATAGCCAGTGGCCTGGCTATCAGGCTACGGCATGGACTGTATAGAAGTAATGAACATAGCCACAGTGACGTCACCCATTTGTTTGTGGATTCACATTTGGAAGCCTTGAGTCCTGCATGTTTGGCGTTGCCATTTTGTTTTTTGGAGCCAGAAGCCAAACTGTGATGATGCCTCAAAGACAATGAGTCACTCAAAGCGGCCACTCCCTAAATTATGCGTAACTTTAAACCTTAATATAATTTCCTGCTTTTGGAGCCAGCCTTGAGTGGCCATTCAAGGAACTGCAGTTTTTGGCACTTTTGTAGTGGCTTCATTTTTCAGTCCTGGAGTCGCGGGGCTACAGCCACAGGTCTTATTTTACCGCCAAAAATGTAATATAAATATCCATTATGAGCTCTTACAACCACCGAATTTTTTTTTGTGCCAAGTGTAGCTATCCCCACCCCCTCACTCACGTGGGCATCTGACACACAAACACACAGTGTTACCAACTTGGTGACTTTTAGAAACTTGCTGCTCAGAGTAAACTGAGTCAGCGGCTCCTCTGACAGCAGCAGCACAGTGTTTCTCCCACCCCTTGTCTCCTGCTGTGCACATACTAGCAGGAGTTACATCATGGTTAGCCTGCAGCATTCTCAAGAGGGCCTCATCGAAACAACTTCACACTCAACACCACGCTTCCTTGGGTCTGAGAACAAAAGCATTCATTCTGAAAGTTACATTGCTGAGGCTTGACATGTCTGAGTTTGCTACAATGTAATAAACAGTTTCTCTTCAACTGTTGTTGTATGTACTGTAGCGAGCAACAATGTGTCCTTAAATACTAAGGCGAAGACATGAATACTGAGAATGCTGGTGGCTTGTTTATTCAAAGTTTATTAATACTAAACATGTCACATGTCCAAACTGCAACAAATTAAAATACTGCACATCCTTGGGTGCCAAACAGTACACCCGCCAAGTGTAAAGTAGATAAGATTAACAGTTCTCAAAGTATGTGAAGGAAACACATACAGACAGACAGCGCTTCATAGTTAGATCACAGGGCTCCTTTGAGCTAAATGCTAACATCAGCATGCTAACATGCCCACAGTAACAGTGCTAACATGCTGATGATCAGTAGTTATAATGTTTATCTTGATCACCATAGTATGTTAGCATGCTAATATTTACAACTGAGGCTGATGAGAATGTCAGTAATTTTAGAGGTATTTGGTCATAAACCAAAGTATTAGAAAAAGTGTAACTGACCTGATGATGGCACTAGATGAAAAAGATTAGATTAAAAATATTTAAATCCTTACAGAATGTCATCAATCCATCCAGTAGTTGTTAAAATATTTCAGTCTGGATTAAATTAATGGATTGATCAACCAACAAAGAGACATTGCCATCCTTAGAGGCCAAGAACATTTCACCTGTTGGCCTCACCTATGGATTGTTTTGGATGAAGGGACCAGTCAATATGGAAAATGTAGTTCTCATTATGTTTAACTATTGGGATTAAGTTTTTCTTATTTTAGCAATGTGCCGCAATGAATAAACATGAGACACATGCAGCTACTCTACAGAACTACAGTAAGCATCTTCGTCTATCCCACTTAATGATCTGGAAATTTTGACTCAATTGTAGTAACAGATCTGATTTGTGAGTTAAATTTCAGTGTTCTTTCCACCGCTGATGAAATTACTCAGCAACTTGGATCCGGTTTCCAATGAGAGTCATCACCCTTGGATTAGCTTTTATTGAAATTCATGAAATGCATCAAAGATCCTCTGTACGACAAGACGGTGTTGGAAAACCAAGGCCTGGCTGCCTCTGTCCCAAAACACACTTCAAATTCAGCTCATTTTTATTTCATTTCTTTCCCATTTTTGAAACATAATACAGCGAGTAGTAACACCAAAGTCGATGACAGTGGCGAGGAAATGAGGTGCAACCTGGACTCAAACCCACAATGCCATAATCACATGACGCATACACGTTACACCTCGGCTGAACCTGGACACCACAACCACAACCATCATATCTCATCTAAGTCAAGAGGAAGAAAATTCATACATATGCAACCCCCCTTAACTGCTACTAATATTAAACTAAGTGCGACCACACTCTGAATCCTGATGCCACTAAGTGTACACTGCTTGACAAAGAGCAACATTGGGTTTGAAACACTGCCCAAGTAAAGCTTACTGGTTACAGCTCTATTTATAACGGGCATACACTCCTTTCTGTGTACCCCTTGTTAAATATGATACTCCTGTCACTTTAGTGAGCTAGAAAATAGACAGGACTGAGAGTAAAGGTGAAGTTTCAGAGTTCACAGCAAGGACAAACATAGGTCTGCTTGGTGTGAAAGTGCAGTGTCTCTTCAAGAAATATGAAAAAATTAACAGTTCGTTACATGTCTGCAAGAACACGACTCTCGAAACACGAGATAAAAGGCATCATATGTCGCCAGTATTCTTGTCAATTTGGTATCAATATAATGGATAAAATCAACTGTATTTGTGTACAAATGTTTGGATTTTTGTATCCTTAGCCTCCATTGGTCAGCTATGCTATTTAAGTGGGAGGAGAATGACAGGTGAACTGTTTCAAAAAGTAGGATTTCTCACAAAAATAAGTGCCAGTTGGTGGATCAGATACACACCAAATTAAACACAACTCCATTTTCTGTTCCTTTTCAACAGTAACAGGTGCTGGAGATACTTACATTACTATTAAACATGTGCAATTTAGTCAGACATCAAGAGAGAAAATGACTGACTTAAGACAGCTCGGACTGAGTTTTATGACCTGCTTACACCAAATGACTGAGATCATGGGAGCACGCTACAACTGAGGTAAAACTCTCATGATTTTACTCCAACATTGAGAATTTGTCTGCAACAGTGAAATCGCTTGAAAAGTTTAGGGCCTCCATCTCTTTCCTTGTCTAACTTTGCAACTTGTGAGTCAAAACTTGACGCTGAATAGTTGCAGTCAACTTCAGTTAGTCAATGTAGCTGTTGGGCAGTGACTTGAGGCATCAGAAACCAATGAAAAAAGGCGTCCTCATTATAGTTTAACGGTGCCTGGTGGCATCAGGGGGAAACACAGCAGGACAAGAATGAAAGTTAAGGCGGCGAAGGTCCGAGTGGGGCGGGCGGGAGTGGTGGTGGATGGGTCCTACAAACACCGACTTTCACCCGAGAGACCGGTGTTAGCGTCCCTGTTCTTTTTTTCCAAAACCCAACCATGTGTCTTGATTTTGATTTTGATTTGATTTTTTTATTTATTTCGAACATGTAAACAGAAATGTCATAAGAAAAAAAGCAAACAAAAGATTCTCAACACAATTTCGCAATTCGGTTTACATTTCCGAAAAGGAGTGAGAGGAAGTACATACTTATTTAATCCCACCCCCTATCCATAAATCCATTTTTTGTTAATTAACTAGCTTCCCATTACAATAATTAACAACATAAACGTTTCCTTTCAATTAACAAAGTCTTACAAAATATTTCAAAAACATGAATTCACAGTCAACACATACCAAAATACAATTTTACAAAACAAATGTGAGGTAATCTAGGAAAATAACTAGCACCATAAATAAATAAGGCAAACAATATACAAATATACTGCTAAGGATTGTCGTGACTGTACCCTTTGAAAATCATTTCTTTATATCTTTTTTAAAATTGCTTCATGTTTGGACATTTCTTGAGCTCCCCATCAAGACCGCTCCATAACTTTACTCCCCAAACAGAAATACAAAAACTTTTCCTGGTAGTACGAAAACTTGGGGTTTTAAAATTGAATAGCCCTCTTAAATTATAAATTCCCTCTTTTTGTGTAAACATGTTTTGAATATTTGCTGCTAGTAAATGATTTTTTGCCCTAAACATTATTTGTGCTATTTGATAATTGATCAGATCTTCCAGTTTTAATATATGTGCCTATAAGAATAATGGGTTTGTATGATCCTGATATCCAGCTTTGTGAATGCAGCGTATTGCTCTTTTATGAAGAATGATTAATGACTGTAGTGTAGTTTTGTAAGTGCTGCCCCAGACCTCTGCACAGTAACTTAGATATGGTAAAACCAGTGAACAGTACAGAATGTGGAGTGATTTGTGATCTAAAACCTGTTTTGCTTTGTTTAATACTGCAATGCTTCTTGATATTTTGGAGTGGATATGTTTGATGTGTGATTTCCAGCTGAGTTTTTCATCTAATGTAACACCAAGAAACTTATATACAGAAACTTGCTCAATCTTACTCCCATCTACCACAATATTTATTTGGGTACCCAAGTTCCCAAATAACATGCATTTTGTTTTGGTTAAGTTTAATGATAGCTTGTTTTTATCAAACCATTTTTTTTTTTTTTGCACATTTCTGAAGTAATATGTTTTTGTAACTGACAAACATCATCTCCGGAACAAAAAATGTTTGTGCTGCATAAATCATTAATATATAGAATAAACAATTTAGGGCCCAAAACCGACTGCATAAATCATTAATATATAGAATAAACAATTTAGGGCCCAAAACCGACCCCTGGGGGACACCACAGGTAATGTCCAAACATGAGGAGCAACAATCACCCACCTTCACAAACTGCTGCCTGCTAGACAAATAACTTTTCAGCCAGTTTAGCACAACCCCCCTGATGCTGTACTTTTCCAACTTTTTGATTAATATGCCATGGTTTATGATGTCAAATGCTTTTTTTTAAATCTATGAATAACCCAACTGCATACTGTTTATTGTCTATGGAGTTTGTGATGTCCTCTATTGAATCAGTTAATGCTTGTGATGTAGATCTATTTGCCCTGAATCCATATTGACTGTCACTGAGTAAGTTATGCTTGTCTATGAATTTTTCCAGACGATTATTGAAGAGTTTTTTGAGTATTTTGGAAAGTTGAGGGAGTAGCGAAACAGGTCTGTAGTTTGTGAAGTGGTGACTGCTGCCAGATTTGTACAGAGGTATGACTTTGGCTATTTTCATTTTGTTTGGAAATGTACCGGTTTGAAATGATAAGTTACAGAAATGTGTGAATGGTTTTGAAATCCCCCCAATGACCTTCTTGATCACCGTCATATCAATATCATTATAGTCTGCAGACCTTTTATTCTTACATTTTTTCACAGTATCTTCAATTTCTCTTTCATCCACAGCAGTGAGGAACATTGAGGAAGGATTTCTTTTTATCCGTTTTTCAACATCAATATCAGAAGGCCCATGATCAGGGATTGTCTTTGCAAGTTCAGGTCCGACATTTACAAAGAAATTATTAAAACTGTTAGCCACAGCCTCCATATTATATTCTTCTTTTCCATTATCAACAAAGTACATTGGATAGTTATTTTGTCGAGACCCATTTTTTATAACGCTGTTCAGTATTTTCCATATTTCTTTAATATTGGTTTTGTTATTTTCTAATGTCTTATAATACTCTTTTTTATTAGTCCTTGTGATATTAGTCAACTTATTTTTGTATTTTTTATATCTATTTTCTGCTTCTTTGGTTCTTACCCTAATAAGAATTTCTTCTTGCAGGCATTTTGTAGACCCTTTGTTATCCATGGGCATTCTGTTGTTTTTGTTGTATAAAGATGTGAATATTCGGAGGAATTCCTCATATGCACTGTCGGTGTCATTATTTTGATACATACTTAGTCCCAGTTCTGTGCCAGTAAGTGATTTTTAAAAGCATATATTGTTTCTTCTGATCTTATCCTACTGTACTGTTGTTTCTTGTTTGTCTTTGTATTGTTCTTATAGTTCTTGTCGTATACTGTAAAGACTGGTAGGTGGTCACTTATATCATTTATTAGTAGTCCGCTTACTGTATTGTTGTCTAGGACATTGGTGAATATATTATCAATAAGAGTGGCACAATGTGATGTGATCCTGCTGGGTCTTGTAATTTTTGGATATAGGCACAAGCTGTACATTGTGTTAATAAATTCATCTGTCATTCTGTGTCCGTTCGGATTTAACAGGTCAATATTAAGATCTCTGCAAATGAAAATCGTTTTATGGGTCTTTTTAGAAAATGTCTCACTCATCCATTCATTAAACACATCAATGCTGGAACCTGGTGATCTATATATGCAACTTATTATCACATTATTATTTTTTTCCTTCCAGATTTCAACTGTAATGCATTCAAGTATGTTATCAACCACAGTCGTCATGCTGTCCAACACCTTGTATTTCAAATTTTTGTCCACATACATGGCCACACCACCTCCACCTTTATTTTTTCTATTCATGTACCTCATTTCATAACCATCCAACTCAATGTTATTGTCTTTATCTGCTGTTATCCAGGTTTCAGTTATAGCAATGATGTTGAACGGCTGTGAAAACTGATTTAAGTATTCCTTGATGTGGTTGAAATTTGCATACAGACTTCTGCTATTGAAATGGATGATGGATAGTTTGCCGTCTGCCTTAATACTCTGGTTGTACTGTTCATCAGTGTAGTAGTTGCAGTTATTGTTGATAAAGGAGAAAAAGTTATTGTCTGGGTCTATTTCATGCTCCAAATCTTGTGTGTTATAGTCAGTGTATTCAAAAGTTTTGAGATCCAGTTGGTCATATTCCTTGATACTCTGAGTTAGCATGCAGTTATTGTTTCCAGTTGTTGTTGGATGGGTGCTTTCAGTGTGTGCCATGATTGTGTATGGTTGCTATTACCTCTTTGCCGAACAGTTCATGATGTCATTGATAAGCCTCCAGGTCCTCCATCTTCCTGATGACCAAAACTGTTCCGTTTAGCTTAATGAAAATCTTACAGTTTGCTGTCCAGGTATTTTGGATTTTTCTCTGTTTTTTCAGGTAGCGTGCTTTTCTGGCAATGTCGGCGTTATGCTTTGTTAAGTGCTCGTTTATGAAGACTTTTGATCCTTTCA
Source organism: Epinephelus moara (assembly GCF_006386435.1). NCBI lineage: Eukaryota > Metazoa > Chordata > Actinopteri > Perciformes > Serranidae > Epinephelus > Epinephelus moara. Next base: position 12,108,121 of record NC_065513.1, read on the forward strand.
ATTTCCTTCCCTGTTTCAGTAGTGCAGTCTTGTGTTTTCTGTTTGCAAATCTCATTATTACGGCTGGTGTAGTGTTGTCATTTCTCCGGGGCAGAGGGTGGCATGCCTCTACGTTGTTCAAATCCACTTCAATCCCCTTCGAGTGGAGGAAGGCAGCCACCTGTTGCTCTGCCGACCTGTCATCATGCTCACCGGGCTCCCCCCCGCTGTCAGTGGTGGGTCCATGTCATTGGTTCGACNCGGAACGGACTTAGGAACAATGAGTTTAATATGGTCGGAACAATGGGCTGTCGAACCAATGGGCTGTCGAACCAATGGGCAGTTCCCGTCAGGGGTCACCGCCCGGGCGTATGACCGGGTTTGATGCAGAGCCCGGTGACAATCACGTCATTGATCCTGGAGTACTGCTCCAGCTCTGACACTCTCTCCAGGTCCGCCGGACGCCGGTCCTTCTCGGTGTTCTGGATCCGGAGAGCCTTCACCTCCTCCACGAGTGCCAGGATGCCTTTCTGCTGCTGTTTGACCGCAGAAACCTCCTCAGCCAAAAACTCCAGAGTGCTCTTGAGTTCATCCCCCTCCTCGGCTGTCATCGCCCTCGACTTCGGCGGCATGCTGCTGCTAGGTAACGCTGCCCAGCGTCGTCAGCTGTTAGCCTAGCCACCGGCTAGCTAGTTTGCAAACTAGCGTTGCACTTCAGTCCGTGATCCGAAATCAGTGTCGTAAACCAGGCAGTGTCCAGAACCGAGGGTATCAACAGTTAGTCCGATGGCCGTAATGCAGAATCAGTGGTCAAATAACAGAACAAAGTCCAAAACCGAGCACCAAACACACAAGCGAGCGAGCACCACACACACCGGAAACAGGAAGTTAGCTAGCTCAGTGATGCTGAGCTAGCTTGTTGCCTAAACCCAACCATGTGTCTTTGTTGTTAAAGGAAAAAAAATATTAATTTGCGGCGTTGTACCGACGAAGTGCGTTAATTTTGAGAGGAAACAATGCATGCAACAGGTAGAACTTGACACGGTGTCCCAGAACGTCAACAACTGATGCACCCAGGGTATCCTGCACGTCGAATGTAGATGTGGGCAAAGTGCATGAGCAAACGTCAATATGTGACAAGGTTGGAGTGAGAAAGTGTTGGTTAAGACATAAAAACATTTCCCAAACCAAAAACATGTGATGTCCACCACAGTGGATGCAGAGTCTGAATGCTTTAAAATGCTATGATTACAATTAGATGACAGCCACTGCAGAAATAAGGATGTTGATTGTTCTGTTCAAGGTCAGGCGTGAATGGCTATGAAGTGGATCCTATGTACAAGACTCCATCATAGAGTGGAACTTTATTAGCATACTGTAGTCCTGATTGCATGTCTGAGAAGGAACTGTCAGTAGAGAGTGCTCAGGGTGGTCTGAGCCACCAGGACATCCTGCAAACTTCACATCTGATCTAATCTTAGTTTGCTGCAGGGGGAAATATGTCCCAAAACTAATTCACACATGTACTACTTTCCCTGCTCTGTTAGTAATATTAACTAACCCTTTATGGCGTGGTGTCAGGTCTTTGACTGACGAACAGCGGTGTAATGACAACCATCTGGCGTAGTAATGAAGGCAGCAGTGGGAATGAGATGTTTTAATTAATGAAAGCCACTCCATTAGCTCTGATGAGTGGCTTATCAGCTCCGGCTCATTATGCAAATGGAATTAAGATCGCTGAGCGTCCTGCGTTGTTAATGACAGGGATGTTAAGGTGTTTTGTTCAAAGTGACTTCCTTTGACCACGACTGGCCGAGAAGCCACAAGCTCTTCCTATAACAAAAATAAAGTTTAGGCTATATGTATATACACATTATGTATAGATGCAATGTTTATCACTTGTACTTTTCCAAAATAAACCCAAATCTGCATCTGCAACTTTAAAGGGGTGCTTTGCAGATTTTCAACAAGCTTTGTATCATAACAATGTGGGTACTCAGTGTGAATAATCTATGGTAAACATCCTTCCATCATCTCCCTGCTCATCTCCCAGTTCAAATCAGATGGATAACATGCTTTGCACCATCCAGATTTTCGCTGGCTCTAGGGCTGTTGCTTGAACTACAGATTGTACTTCCACGTTTTCAGATGCACACCATGGACACAAAGACTATAAAAGCATTTATTACATATGCGACATAAATGATGGACACTCTAACATTCATATTAGATTCTAGTTTTCATTTTTTAATCCATTTGAAAGTAAAGTAACAGAGAGACAGTATAGTGTTTGTCAGTGATTGCAGAACACTGTAATACTAAAACCAGCAGTAGCCTAATAATAATAATCATAATGGCAATTTGTTAATTTTAGAATTGTCCTAGTCGACAAATAGTCATCATTTAGTTGCCCACATATTTATGATATTAATCTAATTATTAAATTATATATTTTGGGCAGGGCAACGCAATGGTTTGAGTTCAAGGTGTGAGAAAGAGTAGTATCAGTAACATTGTTAACACTGTGCTACATTACGGAGAAATACAAAACCGTACTAATGAACCTTCATTAACCAGCCCTGTAAATTAAGAGACTCCGATCTGACTGCTTAGCAAGGCCACTTCCTGTATCTGTCCTTTTCAAATAAAATTCCCACATGGTTAAGTAATACAGGTTTTGATTTATTTTGACAAGGTGCAGCTCCTAATAGAGTTTCACATTTGTTTTTTTGGGGTGGAGTTAGTAGCTAGTAGTTACATCGGCAGATATTTTTCTCAGGAGTTAGTGGGGACCAAAACAGAGCTAAATGTAAAATTGGAAAAAGGGGGAAAATAATCTTCTCCTTTATTTGATTAAAGTGACGGTAGAGTTTTCAACAGGGGACAGCACACTCACAAGTTATCGGCTAAAGCTGCAAACAACAATGGATTTTGTTTCATGTCAATTTTTCAACTTTTTTTATTATGTTTTTCTTCTCCTTTTTTGTGCAGTCATGTGTATTTGGATGTTCGTCCAAGTGTATGTATGTGTGTGTGTGTGTGTGTGTGTGTGTGTGTGTGTGTTAGATCATGTCTCTGTGCGTGTGTTTGTACGTGTGTGTGTTCACATGGGGCGGGGTAGTGTGGCTCTCTTTGACCCTGTGGTCATTAATCTCACTTGCTGTCAGGGTAATGGACACTGATGGACAGGATTGTGTTTGCTCACACACACTCTCACACACACTAACACACAGCCACACACATGCACACCAGTACCTCTAGGTGCTGACAGCTTCAAACAGCCCCCCTCCACACAGACACACACACACTCACACACAATTCAGTTACTCATTCACAGCAGCTGACGGCCATTCACTGAATAACCCACAAGCTTACTATAGCTTCTTGCTGGTGCGTGCGTGCGTGTGTGTGTGTGTGTGTGTGTGTGTGTGTGTGTGTGCGCGTGTGTGTGTGCATCTATGCATGTGTGTGTTAAGTGTTCAGAAGTCAGCTGTCGCTCCCTCTGCTGGTCAGTTGGAGCACTCAAACCCTTCTCTTTACAAATCGGTCAAAGCTGCCATCATCGGGCCTTCGCCTATTCACTGTCCCATGAGGTTTCTGCAATTCTCCAAAACATCTGTATGTTACATTTCCAGAGTCACAGTGAGGTTACCAACACAACCCCCCGCGCTAACCACACCGCTTTGTCCAGCCTGCCTGCTCGCTTCCTCCACATTTCAAAGCAATTACTCCATGTTGATTTAGCTGTCATTGGGGGCATGTGTTCGAGCGTGATTTATAGACGCCCGCCTGGTGCCAGTTGACTCGCGATAAATTGCACAATATTCCGAAAGGCTCATTTGCTTAGCGCTACATTAGGGGGCCGATGATTGCTACACAAAGCCATGTAAATGAGTTCTGAGAGGGGCCCCATCACTCAACATGTCATGTAGCCAATCCCATTATTATTTATGACTGGAGCTGGGCCGTGTTTCCTCAGAGGCCAGGCGAGGCTCATATGTGTGCTGTGACAGCTCAGCTTTGCCTCTGTGTGTATGTGTGCGTGTGTGTGTGTGAGAGAGAGTGCGTGTGATAGAGAGAGAGGGAGAGAGAGAGAGTGATATAGGCCATATCTGTGCGCTGAGCAGGAAGGAGCCAGGCTGTCTGTGTTATCTGCTGGAGGGTGAAGATTAAAAGATGGTGATGATTGTACATCGGGAGATGGAAAGATGACTAACTAACTTGTTCAATCTTCCTCTTTTTCCCTCTTTCGGTCTCTTTGTGGCTCTCGTGTAATACACACAGACACACACAAAGAAACACACACTTTACAAGCCAATAAATCCAGAGATGTCCCCAAACAAAAGCCTCTTCAGTGCACAGACAATGGAGGAGATCAGTGCAGTTCATTGTGTTTATTCACTCTTATCTCCGTCGTGTCAGGGCCGGCGTGAATAGCGGCCCAGGCCTGGGCCTACAGTATTTGGCCTTTTTCACGGTCGCTCAGACATGTCATAACACCGCTACTTACATTCACTGCTGTCAAACATGTCAGCTCTCCAAACCATAACAAAGATAACAGAGGCTCTGCTCTCAGATCCATCGCTCAGCAAGTGGATATCTGCTTGTGTGTGTGTGTTGACATTACAGCTGAGTTGTTATTTGATCAGAACGGTGATCTAAGTGTCTGTGGTGATTAGGTATAATCTGCTTTCCAGGGCTGTGATCTATGGTCTGCAGCTGAATGGGGAGGGTGTGTATGTGTATGTGTATGTGTATGTATGTGTGTGTGTGTGTGTGTGTGTGTGTGTGTGCGTGTGTGTGTGTGTGTGTGTGTGTGTGTGTGTGTGTGTGTGTGCGTGTGCGTGTGTGTGTGCGTGTGTATGTGTAGCAGACTGGGGCATAACAGGCAGAAATCACACAAACAGTTGAAAGCTTGCTTCTACAAAGACATGTAGACGTGTTAATGTAACATATCTGTCACTGAAAATCATAAAACACCATCTTTATGTACAGTATACGTATGTATTATATGACATAAATTTGTACATATGTGGTCGTAGGCAGCTGTAAATAAGGTTAGCCTATGTTAGCCTAATTCAATGAGATATATTCCGATACCAATTCTGATACCTGATTTGCTATGTCAGATTGCTAGATTGCTATCATTTTGCTAACAAAAACTATTTACCCGAAATTAATACTTCTTCACCGCTCTAAAAAAAACGTAGTTTCCAGTGGCTGTACATCACAACTTGGTGTGAAGGCTACTGTTTTACAACAGAGAAAATACGTGGTATCGGAGCAGTGCGTAGACCTGCATACTCGCTGATACGCAAGCCAGTATTTTAGGCAGTATTGCAGGCATTTCCGACACTGGTATAAGTATTGAAAAAACTCTAAATTTAATTCCTGTTGTATCTCTTTTGTTCCCTATACAAAAAACACGGAATAGTTATATAGTTATAGTGAGCAGTAAACTGATATTTTGGACACTTATAATTTCACGTTATCACTGACAAGTTCAGTGTCTCATAATTAATTTTCACATCCATCATTGCATTTTGGGATTTCTAGCACAAAGTAGTGTCCACTCTGTGGGCATCTCTTTTTTGATTTCACTTGTAGGATTTTTGAGGGCATTATATCATGTACTGTATACATTTGAGAATACAGATATTTAATAAAATAAAAGAAAGTCAATATGGTGCCAACCCAACTGCCAGAATAAATGTTGGCATTGTACATTTCTGAAAACCACAGATAGGCTGAAACTATACGTTTCAACGACACTATGGTTAATGTGTGGGTAGGTTTATGCACAAAAACTACTTGGTTATGATTAGGAAAATGTTTTGGCTTGAAACACCTGGTTTTGGTGGCACAATCCAGGCTGGAAACGTAGAGATATCTCTGTCAAACAAAAAAAAAAACTAACAAAAAAACTTTTCATGAGACTATGTCTAGTGGAAATACAACAGCGGGCACTAAAAAGCAGCCATGTTTGGTGACTAAAAAGCCACTGAAAATGCAGCAATTACTCACCGGTTTTGTTGTTTGTTGGTCTCGAACAGTGGTCTGCAGCTTGACAGGCGTCTTGCCTCCAACATTTTCCTCTGGCAACTGGGCTGATGGTGCACTTGGTTGCTAACTATCACTATCAGAGTCATCATGGTCTACATTTGAATATGGACTGTGTATACTCATGAACTGTTAGTTTAGATTAGTTTAGTTTAGTTTAGTTTAGTTTAGTTTAGTTTAGTTTAGTTTAGTTTAGTTTAGTTCGGTCATTTTCCAACTTATACAACACAAATTTACTGGTAGATAGACAATAAATAAACATTAAGGTAATGCTTTTTTGAGCATATAACACAACATTTTATTAGTTCCCTTTAAATTATACAGAGCAATAAGAAACTGATGGAACTAAACAGTATATAAGCCTGCTAGCTATGATGGTAGACAATACCATACCATACCACAATACCACCATACCATGATTGGTAAAATTATTACTCTATAGCATCCTTAGATCTCATAACTTTATTTTTATTGTTAAAATTAATCAGTTTATCTGTGTTAATTTGAATTTTAAAAATGTGTCAACATTTGATAAAATAATTACTCAAAAATAATGGTGAGTGTGTTTTTTTTCTGTTTGTTTGTTTGAAAATTAGCATATTATTCTGTCAGTCACAGCCTAAGATGAGGGGAGTCTATAATTTTTGAGAAAAAGTTTCAGTCGTTGTTGGATGGCACACTTACATTGCAGATTTCAACATTGCTATGTGTCCAGAATTCCCTTCCCTATATGTATTCACAAGGAGCATATTTTGACCATGAATTCATGTCTGGACATTGACTACTGATTGGTATTACTGCTTGGTCTGGCTGCATAAAGCATGTGGTCACCTGATTATGCAGGCCTGTGTTGTAAATTTTAAACTTGGCCCCTGCGTAATTTACAGACTTGTACTCATTTATTAATTTTCCGTAACCACTTATCCTGGATGGAGCCTATCCCAGCTGTCATTGGGTGAAAGGCAGGGTGTAACCTGGACAGGTCGCCAGACTTTAACAGGGCTGACACATAGAGACAGACAACCATTCATGCTCACATTCACATTCACACCTAGGGGCAGTTTAGAGTAACCAATTAACCTGACGTGCATGTCTTTGAACTGGGGGAGAAAGAAGGAGAACCCAGAGAATACCCATGCTGACACAGGAAGTGCATGCAAACTCCATACAGACAGACTCCGGCCAGCTGGTGGATTTGAACCCGGAACCCTCTTGCTGTGAGGTGACAGTGCCACCCACAGACATTTAATGTACAGCCAGAAACCAAGCTCAAATGTTAAATTCTGAGCTATTAGTAACACACTACGAAGATGATATCTGCAGATTCTACATTTCTACAAACACATGCACTTCCAAGAGCCATCATCTGCAGTTGTGAAACTGTTTCCATCAACAGTAACTCAATATAGGAAATAATCTCAGAGGAAACCTGAGACAAATTTCAGCCTCCTCCAAATCAATGAGGGGATTTAATTTGTCGCCCACACTGATGACTGACAGTGGTTGGTTTGATGCCATGCCTACTGCTGGGGCTGAAAATCATACAATGCTCGCATGAAACGGAAAGAACACAACAGGTGGAGTGTAGAGCGAAGCTTACAATGGATGTTTTGATGGGTTTTTTTAACATTTTTTTGTCACCATTGGAATCCACCATGAAGCCGGCAGACTTATTACAGACTTATTAGTGCCACTGTACCCTCAATTGTGTGATAAGCGTTTGATTTTTAAAAGTTAGATTTTCAGTGGAGTTCAACTTTAACATGTAGAAAAGATTCATTAGTGATAAATACGACAGATGTGTCCAAAAAACTCAAGCATTTGCTTTTGAGAGCCAGTGTATGACTGCAGTTAAAGTACTTTCAGCTGTTCTCACTTCATTCATTTACTCCATTGTCTTTCCTCCTTCTCCCTCTCTCTCTCTCTACTCTCTATCGCTTGCTTGCTTGCTCATCCTGTGTCCTTCATTGCCTCTCCCCGTCTCCTCCTCCTCCTCCTCTCCACTGGAGCTTTTTGTTTTTTAACGGATGAGTTATTGACTTAAGCAGGGCCAATTAATCAGGGTGTAATGGGGCAGCGGGGAGGCCCAGGGAAGCCATGCATCATGGGCCAGAGATGAGCTCTGTCAGCCTGCTCATACAGCCCTCCTCAATCACTCCCACATTAACGCCAGGCAGAGATGAGGAGGTGGAGGAGGAGGAGGAGGAGGGAGACGAGGAAGAAATGAGGATTGGGAAGAAGAAACAGGGAGGGGGGAAAGAGGAAAACAGGAGAGAAAGGGAGTAGAGCGTGTTCACATGCGTATGAATCCGAGACAGACGGAGAATGTGCGAGTTTGTGAGGGGCCACACATAGACGTCATATACCACCCAAGACCATCAGCGCTGTTGTCTTTGGCAGCTGTGTGTCTCATCTGATCTGACCTCAGGTGGCGTATGAGTGTACTTATGTGTCTGTGTGTCCATGTGTGTGTGTGTGTGTGTGTGTGTGGGGTGAGGGTGTTGTTGTGTCTGGGTCAGATGAGATCAAACACTTGACTGCACTTTACACCTAAACATCGCATGCCAGAGATCAAACCAGGATCATAACATACAAACAACCTGAGATATCTGTTGTCTCTGCATTGAAAGAATACACACTTATACAGCACCCACACGTACAATCACACAGATACAAAAGAAGAGTCATGATATTAAGCTTCTTGATGAAAGCTTCTTCGATATATGGTGGAGGAAAGATAACTTTTTGTATAATAATCATCATTTTATTTAAAGGTCCAGTGTGTAGGATTTAGATGGACATAATGGCACAAATGGAATATAATATATAAGTATGTTGACAGTAGTGAATAATCACTGGAAAATAAGAATTGTTGTGTTTTCTTTACCTTAGAATGAGCTATTCATATCTACATAAGGAGCGGGTCCTCTTCCATGGAATCTGCCATGTTGTTCTACAATAGCCCAGAAGGGACAAACCAAACACTGGTGCGTTTATTATATTTTTGCGTCAGCCCCAGTAGCTCTACACACTTCGCACCCAAGGAAAGTTTATGCAATCTGCAACCTCACCACTAGATGCCACTGTATTTTACTCACTGTACCTTTAAGTCACACATTTTTCTCACTATTACGACAAGCTAATGTTATTAGCACAAGCCTGCAGCAATTTATTTATTTCATAAATAATGTATGTATTCATTTTTTTATTGATTACTACATATTTTTTGTCATATCAATATACACTCTGCAATCTCTGAAAGTTGTTTTTGGTGAGGAAAGTAATTTTTTAAAAAGACGCAACTTTTTGGAAGATTTTCAGTTTTCATTGTGACAGTTACGATCTGTTGGGTGAATGCATCAGTGGCCAATGACTGAAAGTTCTCCCTGTATGGCAAAAGAGCTCTACAAGAACACTGTCGCCGAAAGAGACCACTGAAAATAATTGTGTTCATAATGATCCAGTGCTGCTCTTTGTTAATTTAAAGGCTTTTTTCTTTGGGCAACATGTGCCTTCTTCATTATCAATAACATGTCAATCACCAATGACCAGTAATGGGCAATCAGATTCCAATACAAAACCTGTGGCTCAACTGTGCCCCACCCCCTGCACCAGCCGATCAGCTCCTGGGTAAATGCAGCACTCGGCGGGTTCATGTAAAATTCAAAGCCGGCGATGTCAGACATGTTGTTTCACTCAGCCTGATTGACTTATCTGACTTCCATTGGTAGAGCCTTTACAAATATCAGCGACATGTGTCAGTCAATGGCTTTAGGCCCACCAAGCAGCTGTGTGTCACATCATAATCCTCCCCGTCACGACACAGTTACACTGGAGTAAAATATCCACTTAACATGCCGTCCATCACTTTTATCTCCTTCAGCTAGTCCTTGTCTTCTTTTCTGTCTGTCTCAGCCTGTCATGATGGAAGCTGAAATATTGCCTCTTAAAGTATCACTTTTTTCTCTGTGAAATCAAGGACAGGATGTGAAATAGAAACCTAATATCTGCCATTTTTACCCAAAGGTCCTCCCTGCATTATTATTTCATACATTTTTAATATGGCTAGTCCAAGTGAGAGCTGATCTCCTGACCCCTGACAGTGACATGTTCTGCCCATTGACCTTCACTTTCACCTGCTGAGCGACACAAACCACTTTACACATTTCCCCCCATACCAGCTGGTTCTACAACATCTTGTGTTTGTGATTCATGTGATCAAGGATCAAACCTTCACTCTGGCCCCCTTATGAGACTCGACAGCCTTGGATAGAATACTGATTTTTATAATGACTGCTGCAAAGCCAAAACAGAAGTTCAGCTAAGTAAAAAGAATATGCAAAGCACCCTCATCCTTCCCCTGGAGTGGAGGAAATCTGGTGTCTGGTGGCGTCTGCAGTGTTTTTGCCTGGGGGGCTAAAATGAGTTGCCAAGCTAAACTTTAGAGGGAACAGCAGAGACAAAGTGAGAGAATTTTGAAGAACAAACGGCTGTCATGAATTCACTTCTCTCCTCTGTCCTCCAAGTGTCTGCTCATATATATTTTCTGGTATAGGTATGGAGCAGAACACGTGATTTCACTCAAGCTGTTCTTATGCACTGTTTGCACATTTTCCTACAAATCGTAATCCACCAAAATTCGTACATATCCCATATTATAAAGATGGACCAGTAAGTAATGCATAAGCCACGTCATTTGGAAGACTGCGATCATGTGACCATTTGGTGTGAGGTGGTCGTAAAACTTAGTCCAAGCTGTCTTAAGCCAGTCTTTTTTTCATCTTCACATTGTGACAAAATCAAATGTTTAATATTATCTCAGCTCATGCAAATACTTAAGTTCAATGATGTGTAGATTGAACGTGTGGATAAACAACCAATAGGTGCGCTAGGTGAGATCAACGTGTCTCAGTTCTCTTGTACTGTGGAAAAGAAAGTAAAGTTGCAGGGTGAGCAAGAATCAATGTTTAACTGGCTCGAATCTGATCAACCAGCTGACATGAGAAATCTTAACTTTTGAAAAGGTTCGCCTCTCATTCCCACAGTCTCATCCCAATAAAATACCACAACTAACCAACGGCACTGGCAGTGAGTTGAGGCAACAGATCGAAAATGTACAGTTTGTACGCAAATACAGTTAACTGCTGAATTATCCCGATTACTGTCAACATATGACGCCTTTCTAGAGTTATGTGTTTTTGCAGACACGTAAGGAATTGTTACTATGTCATTTCTTAAAAGGAGAATATTTCCTGGTTAGCTGTGCAAATAATGACCCTGCAAGATCCCCAGTCTTCGCAAAATCTTTTAGTGCTTGACTTAAAACATGTCTTTAGATGTGAGAGGGTGCCAGACGTTAGTCATTCTGAAATATTTTCAAGCTCTTTTAAAGTCTTGTAGTGTATGATAGGCGAATGTGGAACAAGAGGGTGTAAAATCTGGGCTATTAGGTTGTAGGATGTTCTGTAGAACACAGGGCACATGGCATAGGAAACTGAACTGATAAAAAAGTACAACATGACAGATGTAAAGAGTATAACATAGGACATATGATTTAGAATGTAGTGCGCTGAAATTAGATCGAAGGAACCAGGACCCAACACACAAACTCGTAAAAATACAATTAAATTTACCCAGTGGAGTATAAATGAAAAAGGTGAAACGCCTCCAATTAATCTCAGAAATCGCTGTGCATAGCACACACAAACCCATACACGTGCTCAAAAAAAAAAAAACAGACATTTCAGTACACTGACAATGAAGATTATCTTAACTGATGTAAGAATCCTGTTGTTGACTGACAAACAAAAACACACACACACCACATAACGCTGTAACACATCATGCTGGTTTGTGCATGCATGGAGGCACTGCCAGTAACTGATATAACCTTTTGTGTGTTTGAGTGGGTATGTGTGTGTACAGGGTGTGAGAGTGTGTGTGTGTGTGTGTGTGTGTGTGTGTGTGTGTGTGTGTGTGTGTGTGTGTGGTGTGAGTATGCACATTGGCAGGAAGGGGAGCTGAGAGGATTGATTGTGCCCTCGGATAGGGACTGAGTGACATGAGGAGAATGGTGGCGGTAGGATTTTCGACGGATGGGGGCTGTTGTTGTGGCGCCCCAGGGCAGACTGAAAGACATGTTTTGACATGTGGCCCTTCACTCCCATAATCCAGCTTGATCTGACCGCTTTACACAGCCAAAAACCTACTGTATGTGTCAATTTACCATATTGAGCGTAAACAGAGCAAAAAAGAAATCTAACAGACCTCACTGCTCGCAGATATGGTTGTTAGCATGTTGAGACTTTCTTCTGATAAAATTTTATTAGTCATGTAGTTTTTGGCTGTTGTGAAAAAGGCAATGAGCAAATATCTTTATATTCCATGTTTTCTTAAGCACAGAAAAATAGATTACAAAATACTGATTGTTTTGTGTTATTTCAGGTGAGTAGGGAAACTCAGTGGGAGATAAGCAGCTCCGAATACAGCAGCAACAGCAAGTGTGCTGATCCAGCAGGGAGTCGGGATGGCCCGGGATCAAACCACTGGCGCAAAAAGGATTTAATTCAGGTATCATTTGGCTTGGACACTTTCAAAGATGTGCCACATCAACTCCAATTGGCTGTGTCAGAAAACAGATCAACACTGGACATAGGAGTCCTGTGAGCAGGGCTGTTTCAAGACACTCTGGGGGCCCCAGGCAAGAGGCACCTTGGAGGCCCCCCCCACACACACACACACACAAACAGACAAGAGGGCATTTGCACTTTCACTCATTAAGTCAAAGTGCTGATAGCACAGTGTGAAAATACTCCACTACAAGTAGCCTTAAAGCCGCATGTAGGCCTATTATCAGCAGATTGTATATACATGTACGTAGCATATGCCATTTTTTCTGGCTCTCAGTGCCCTCTGGCATATGCCAGTTATTTCTCCTTCTGTCTCTGCTGCACTCCTCTTGTCTTACAGAATGCAAATTGAAGCCTATCTGTATAACCTAAGTGTTGATGTTGTTACAGAAGGTAAATAAATCACATCAAATCAATTAGTTCTCAGCTTGAACCCAAATAAAGTGACTGATAACTGATCAATTTATGAAGTGACATTGTTATGCAAAATTGATATTGCAGTTCTCAAGGAACTGTGGTGCTTCATATCACAGCGGTGCCTGGATAGTGTGACGTGTGTGGTTGTGCTGCTGCCGTGGTCCCGCCAGATGCCTCCTGCTGCTGCTGTTATCATCAGTCATACTTCTACTGTTATTATACACATATGATTATTGTCACATATGTATACTATCAGATATTAATATATACTTTCAACATCTTGTACCACAATAGCCAGAATTATAATTATAACATTATTACTTTCATTAATGTTGTTGTAAGCTACTGTCATTACCGTCTGTCCTGCATCTCTCTCTCTCTCTCTCTTTCTGTCTCATTGTGTCATACGGATTAAATTTATTATGCTGATCTGTTATAACTACTTTTAATGTAACACATTTTCACTTACCACTGTCTCGTTTTTTTTTTTCATTCTCCTCTTGCTTTTCTTTTTCTTTTTCTTTTTGCGTGCCCTGAAGGATATGTTCACTTCATTTTGCCCGGTACTGGCAGCAGCAGCAGCAAGTCAGCTAGTCAGGGGCCCCATTAGGGAGGTCTCCCAACGTGTCGTCATTGCAGTGTCTAAGGGGGTTTCAAGTTGTGTCATTGATTACGGACCAAATGTCAGCAGTCTCTGGGCGGCCCCCTCTAGCCACTCGCAAGCAGCAGCTAGTAGGGGGCCCCATTAGGGGGGATTCCAACATGTTGTCGTTGTTGCAGTGTCTATAGGGGTTCCATCATATTGTCATTGATATGGACCAATGGCAGCCGTCTCTGGGGGCCCCCTTCCAGCTCGGGGCCCTAGGCAATTCCCTAGTTTGCTTGTCCGGTTGCGACGGCCCTGCCTGTGAGAGAGAGTCTGCGATTTTCAGAACTGCCTTCACGAGTTGTTTTATTTCAACTTTTCATTTTCAGCATGGAGGTTGTTAGCTCGGAAGTTGTTGCTGCATTTCTCAGGGCATTACCATCACCTGCAGATAGCATTTTGCATCAACATGCACATTCACAAGATGCACCAAATGTTGACCCATACCCCACCAGGGTCCCTTTAAGGGCACATTCACACCAGGACAGTCTGGGGGACTTGGTTCGATTGGGCGGGGAATGCCAAAGATTTTCACACCTTCATTTGGTCTGGTTCACTTTCACACTGCACTTTTTAAAGCGGACCAAACCGCCTGGACAACGCAACGCAGTTACAACAGCTGCTCGTTTGGGGGCGGTATTGCCCGAAGCGTCCACTGACCAGGAAGAAAAAAAGCATGAGGAAGATGAAAACCCGGCTCATCGATTGGCCAGGACCGAAAACGGAAATCCATTGTGGGTAGCCACAAGCAACTGCGATATATAGTCCTCTGACCATATATCAATAAGCACCTGCACCTCCTCACTACTCCACATCTGCCCACAAGACATTTTCCAACTTTTTCTTTTTTTATCTCTGCTTCTCCTGGTTCGCACTGTTGGCTTTGTTTTTTTTCTACCCAAAATGCACTGCGCTCTACGTCACTTCCTCTCTTTGGTTCACTGGATAGTCTGTTTGCATTTCCCACTGTAAGCGAACCGCACCACAGTTCACTTGCAAGTGAACCGAGACCTCCAGTTTTAAAGTGGACCAGGGTTTGCTCGTTCAGTCCACACCAGAATTTGAATGAGCATTTACACCACTCCAAACAAACCAAACTATCTGTGGAAGCAGACCAGGGTTCGTTTAAAGCACACCAAGTAGCGGCAGTGTGAATGCATCCTAAGATGCAGACTGTATTATTATTAAAAGTGTCATCTTTACCTTCTGCTTGTTGTTAGTAATTAAATGCAACAGAATTTCAAACTTTTGATGCTTTTTACAGAAATGCATTTTGGGAGTTGCAGTCGACTTATATAACTTACCTTTTTGTGTACACACACTTGTATCTTTGACTTTTTATCAAGAACCACATATTTAGTGACAGATTTTCCTATGATATAATTCAGGAGAATTTCATGTCCATCCAAGTTTTGAAAGCACTCCAATGGTCAGTGACCTTACTTTGTCTAAGTAGACAATGAATGTGGCATCTTGGCCCCTGGACGTCCGAAACAAAAAGAAGAAACACCTTCTTATTACAGGAGGTAGCCTACAACTGATAATACTAGTACCCACTTATTTCACAATGATGCTGATCTTCATAATGGAATGGAATGCACTTAAACTACAGGCCTGCACTGAATTTATTTATGACTGCTGTGGTTTGTAGCAGCAGTGATTTTGTCTAGAATTACTGTCAATAGAGCGTACACAGTTATTCTGTATAAATCATGTCAGACATCTAAATTCATTACAGGTGGCTTTCCAGAAAAATCTTCAGAGGCAGCACTCTCTAAGACTGCTTTTCTCAGAGAAGGGAAATATAAAAGTAACTGTTTCTCATTTTACATGAGAGGATGTGGGACCTCCGTCAGGGGCCCTTGGGTGCCTCTAGCCTTTAATTTGAGAACCAGTGGAGTACACTGAGCAGAATCGAGCAGCAGCATTAAGTTAGCTGAGAGTACAGGTAAAAGTATCCTTCTCTGAATTTCTGTCTCCTTTCCAGAGCTCCACACACATACATATACACACATATCTACCACCCCATCCTCCACTCCACCCACCCTTCCCCTCTCTCTCTCTGGTGGTGCTTTATGGGTAATGTCGAGTGACACATTTAAGCGGGAGCTGTCAACCCTGTGTATGTACCACTGAATGGCAGAGCCACTGAACGCTGGCGACAGGCACACACACACACACACACATACACACAATCCACATACATATCCTACCCTCCATTACTGTGTCACACGAATACTGTTCAATTTGTACTCTGAAAGCATCACACACACACACACACACACACACACACACACACACACACAGACACACACCATCCATAAGAAGTAAGTACATGCTGTCAAACACAGACATTCAGACTTGCAGCATTGACCTTGGCTGTTATACGGTCCTTGCTTGTGTGTGTGCATTTAAGACACATCATCTACCATCATTCCCCACCTCTTCCTTGTTCTTTCTATTAGTGCTCAGATCTTCTCTCCTCTCTCTGTCAGCCATGAAGCTGTCAGCAGTGCGTCCAGTGGGCCAAAAGTGAAGAGAAGAAGGAGAAAAGGCAACGGAAGAAAAAAAAATGGAACACGATGCTCAGCGCTGTCAGAGATCTCCTCTTCTTCGCTGACATTTGGATTTACACATCTCATTTTCCTGAGTGACAAAGTACATAAACACACGCTTCAAGTCGAGGAGCTTGGCAAGCTGCTCCCCTCCAACACACACACACACACACATATACATACATACAGCCCTCGCTTTGGCTTTTTGGATGAATTTAAGGAAGGGGAGGGGGATATGACATCTAGTCTTTGATCCATGGAGCTCTCTCTTACTCTCTCTGTGCTGGTGATGAGCGATGAGTCAAGTCAGATGGGGGATTTTTTTTTTTTTTTTTCATTTGGAGCGTTACAGACAGTGGTAATGGGGGGGAGTTAGCCGCAGGCTGCCTTTGTCCTACATAGGACTTCTCCAAGACTCCCACTAAACTGTGTGCGCACAGGAAGTGGCTCAGTCTGAGCAGCAGCCAACCGGTGTCCTTCATCGGCGTCTCGTCTCCTCCTGCCCGTCGGCTGCGTTGACAGCTTGAATGATGAGGTGACACACACCTGTCAGCACTGAGCCTGACACACCCTGACAGACACACAAACACAAGCGAGCGAGGAGTTCGCACACACATGTGCAAACACAAACGGTTGCACAGACACAAACATAAATATAACCCATCTAAACACACAAGCATTATAACAGATTTTAAACACTACTGTCCTGACCTGTACACCGTGTAGTGTTTTTCTGCAGGCGAGTGTACAACAGTGTGTGTGCGCGTACGTGTGTGTGTTTACATTGGAAGCAGCTGCAGTTTGAGTGTACCTGGGAGCACAGTTTCATCTTTATTTGCCTGCTGGATTATTCAGGTTGTGTTTGACGTACTGCCTATAAATCAGTCACAACTGTCTAGCGAATGCTCTGACAGCCACAAAATCACCTGCGAGTCTATTTACACATGCCAGGAATCTGACTTGCTGCTGAAGCTGTATACAAAGTACATAATAAAGCTGTCAAAGTTATAAACAGGGTGGCAGAGCTCTGAACAAGACTTGGCACAGTAAAGTTTGTGTAGTGCAGAGTTGGACTGATATAATGGTTAGCTCAAATGTCAGGCAAGTGTTGGTGTTTTATGAAAACAGGTTATGAGCCGGTCTGATATAATAAATGTGGCTTCTCTTCTCACTCAACAGACCTGACTGTCTGCAAGACCAAGGATGACACCTGCCTCACCCTGCTTTTAAAAAGCTGCTGACCTAGTTTTATTTAAAGAGTCAGGTCACCGAAATGAAAACATAAAAAGTCATACTTTCCTTTAAAGCTTTGAGCCATACAGGTAGTTTGAATTGTCTGAGCTTTTGAGTAATCAATCTCAGTAGCAACACCTACATGCATTCACCTCTGCTGTTAAAGGATAGAAGCAGAAATCCTAAAGATAAGTTCTTCGAAAACTGGACAAACCCAAACTGTCAGAACTGCTCGCATGGCTAGATAACAATTTGATCATTTTGGTGAGCCAACCCTTTTTAATAACTAAGTAAGCTTCATACTACTAAGCCAGTAAAAACAGCTGTATCATGTCGTCTCTGGGGGAGCTTTAAAGGTCTAGTGTGTAGAATTTCGTGGCAGATTGCAATCAATTCATCTGTGTGCCAAGTGTGTAGAAGAACAACAGTGGCAGACACATAAATGCAAATGGCCCTAACTGTAGCCAGTGTTTTGTTTGTCCATTCTGGGCCACTGTATGAACATGGCATACTCTGTGAAAGAGGACCTACCCTGTATGTGGATATAAATGGATCATTCTAAGGTAACAAAAACACAATTTTCATTCATTCATTCATTTTCCGTAATCGCTCATCCTCTCAGGGTTAGAACGTCCCACCCCTGGTTTGAACAAGGAACCCTGTTGCTGTGAGACAACAATGTTAACCACTTTACCACCCTGCCGCCCTATATAGTTATGAATATTATATTCTATTTCTGCCAAAATATCATCCTAAATCCTACATACTGGACCTTTAACTCTGAGAAAATAATCCTGATGATGTCACAGCGATGTCTTGTTCAGGGTTATCTTGACTTGATCTTGAGGATATGTAGAAGACAGCCTGCAGAAGAAAGTGATAAAGTGTGACAGGCGGTGAGGATCACGTGAAAGATGCGACTAAATTGCATTATGGGAAATGTAGGGTAGGGTCCAGCATTTTTGGAGCTTGACCTTGAATATTCTTTGAAAAGTGCAATACTCTGTTGCTTTTTTGGTGTAAATGTTGTTCTTGTCCTTAATGGGCTCTTTTTGTTTTAATATTTTCTATTTTCAACCTCTTATACACTCCTGATTAATGTAGTAATTATTTGTTACCTTCTAATTTTATTTGCAATGCAAGTAGCCTACTACTTGTGGTCAGCGGTGAAGCCTATTAGATTTTCAGCTCGCAAGTAGCATTCACTGCAGATGTAGAACTTGAATATTTACACTGGATGTATTGTATAACACTTATAAATGTCCTTGGGGTGTGCTGAAAAGATTGTGCAGGAATATTAAACAGGAACATAAATTCAGCCAAAACTAAACCAGGGGAGAGTCGCTGTATCTAATATCATCTACCACAAAATATTTTAAACCAGCCAATAATCATGTTATGACTGGGATGGAGCAAAGCATTAAAAACAGATTGTAAGTCACCTATCAGTTTGGAGGGAACACTGGACATGAATGCTGATATAATGTGATTGTTTTCCCAGGTCTAGCCTCTAAATAGATGTTTCCATATGTATTTTTTGCCCACATAATGAAGACTGAGCAACTCACTGAGACAGGGTAAATGTTCACACATTGCAAAATTAACATCTAATGTTTACTCAGCAGACCGACGCTACAAAGTGAAAAAGTAGTCACCTCACTGCAGCATTAGAGGGATGGAGGTAACAGTGCTGCACCCAATAGAAAATGGGGCCAGAGAGAGAGAGAAAGAAAGAGGCTGCTTTTTAAAATATCTGGACTTTCTTTTAACCTGTCTCAGCTTAGCTTGTACGTACAGAACTGGTCTCAGACTTGCTGTGACTGGTCTCTTCAAACTGCACAACAAGCAGAACTGTCCTGATAAACTGCATTTTCTTTGCCACTTTCTTCTCAGTGAGTGTTTCAATGAGATTTATCGTTGTCAAAAAACTATTAAATCACATCACTGAGCCACATTATTGCATTAGGTGACATGCAGCAGTGGGCTTGTTACTCAAAAAAAGTAATTTATTACATATTACTCGTTACTTTTTCTAAAAGTTATATTATCTGCGTCCTTTCTCTTCAAAATTATAAGTGTAATCCCTGGTAAAATTCATTTTTTACCTCCTCTGTTGCCTGTGACCAGCGTTTTTCCAGGATCTCGCTGAAAGGTGGAGATACGCAACATCTCATCTACCACATACACAGCCACAAGCTTGATTAGTTCGTTGCTGCTTGTAGACTCAAAAAAATCATTCACTGGATGAACTCAATTAAATTGTGGGCAGGATTTCCATCCAAAATATATATATAGGCCAAACTCAATTTTGTGCATTGCGCCAACTCAATCTAAGCACATCATTGTAATATAGTCTAATTGAGTTCAAGTAACTCATTTTCACCAAATACTGCCTAAGTACAATTATTACATCAACGAAGTGCAATACATTTTCATTTGTCCAGCTTGAATTTATATAATGAACTGGTTATGAAATTATTGCATTTAGAAACTTAAATTTATTTAAGTTTAACCAACTCAGTAATAAAGTGAAAACTGGAAGTCAATAAAGGCTATAGCCTGCAGATGGCTATGATTAAAATCCACTTTTGGCTGTTTAAGCAGTGCAGGGCTGCAGCCATCCTCCACAGCGGCAGAGGGCTCACCTGTGGTGGGGTGTATTTCCAGAAGCTTCACATTGTTGTGTTGTCGTTTGAGTGTATTTCAGGAGGTTTGAGGTCATGTTTCTCGCAGTGGAAAAAGTTTTAGTACCACTGTTCATGTCATCTTTCCTCCTGACAAAATTAAAGTAATGTGAATCTAATCTCTCAACTTCCAAGCTAGGTTTCTGCTTTGTGATGTGTGAGAGCAACGATTGTGAAAATAAATCTGAGGATGTGACTGATTGTTGGATTTCTGAAATTCTAGCAGTAATTCTACACACTATTTGTCACTATAGAAAGTAATATTACTGTACTGCCCAACACTGGTGTTCCCTTTCTTGTTTCAGTCAATCCCACATACACCATCCAGTAAATACTCACTAGAGCACCAAAGGTGTATAAATCCACAGATGAAAATAGTCCCCAACAAAAACACTTCTTAATCCTGTCTGAGTGAGGTTTGCTTTTGCAGTGCCCAGCTGTTTTAGGAAATCATTGGGCCCTTATAAAAAATGAAACTATACATTTGTGACCTATTCGTAAAGATTTATATCTTCGGTAGGAACAAACAGGTGCCACAGAGTAGGTAAGTTAGAAAGTCCTGAGAGTGGGAGCCCCTGACTCACAACACAGGCCCTGTTGTGGCCGGTTGCTGTTCACGTTAGCCTGGTTGTTGTGTCAAAGCTGGTGCCGATCCAGGCTGCAACAATAAAATGTAAAACAGATCCATTAAAACTTGCATAAAAGAAAGGTTATTATTTGGCTGCAAACATTTTAAGCATTTATCATCATCAGCAAACACTGCTGTACCTTCTTCAAAGACTGCGTCTGACTGGTCTCCTGACTATAATAATTACCTCATATTTATATTGTACAGTTGTCCACTGGTTAAAGTAGAGTGCTTTAATTGCTTTGCTCTGTGTCACTCTGATTACATGTAGACACAATGAAAAGCAATGGAGGGAACACACATGTTAATGCGGTGCCGCAAGAGCAGCTTAAAAAGAGGAATTATCATCCAGTGTGGCTTTTATGCTCTTATTGTAGTGCATAGTGTATTTCCCTGCATAGACATGCACCAGTCCCTACATTACATACACACACACAATGTTCAGTGACTGAGTATGTGTGTATGAAACTGTGGTGTGACAGAATGCCTTAATTATGGATTAATTGTGTCATTAGCAGGTTTCTGCTGTTGCCACCACATTGGGCCTGTCAAGGTTAATTACTGGAACATGTTTATTTGCTGTCAGCCACTGCCGCAAGCTGTCACTTGCATGGAAACACAGACAAACACACACAGACGCTGTTCACTCAAACAATTCACAGGGCACCTCGTGTCCCTCAAGCCCTCAACGTTTTCCTCAGCTCTTTTGTTTCTGCTTCAGCACACTTTGTGCAGCTCTACGTCAGCCACCTGAAATATAAAAACACCGTGATCCTGCAGTTTCACCTCCATCGGAAAGAGACTAAAGTCACCAGTGGCAAAATTACAGGCGGTGCAGCTGCACCGGTGCCCGTCTGAAAATTATTTAGTGTGCTTATTAACAAAGGTGCTTATTAGTGTAGTTATCTTTTAGTTTATATACTTTCAAAAAACTAATGTTAATCATTTTCAATTTGCATTTCCAATCAGGGCTTGTGGATACACGTGGGTATGTTATTTTGGCAGGGGAGGTACTTTTTTATTGAGAGATAGATCAGCTTACCTAGATTTATTTTCACTATGAAACATAGTTTTTGTTATAGATGTATCAAAGATGAGGAGAAATAATGTCATAGTATTATTCATTGTGCCTTTTATTTATTTGGTCCTCCAGCCTGTGGAGAAACCATATTATTTTTTTTAAATTGTAACATAGGTTAGTTTAACTATTGTTGTCTGTGTCTCACAAACATGCCCCACACCGATTAGGAATTGACTAAATTCAAAACATTAACAGCCTGCAGTAGTCTGGTTTGATCACAGCTCTTTAGTCCAAAATCCAGTAGCCTGAAAATAACATTGTAAAGCAACACTGTGTAACTTTTGCTGAACAGTAGCCACTGTGGAGAATAGTGACAGCTGTGGGATGATGCTAAACCACTGTTTAGCTGTTTCAAATGCTAAGCCGCTGGAACAGCAACACAAGAGAGAGAGAGAGTGTGTCATAAAGTCAACAAGCGAAAATATCTAACATTAGCCACAATAAGCCTCTGGTCATACCAGACCAAGCAAACCTTCTGAGTGTAGCTTTTTAAATTGGGCAACACTGCATTTTATTGTTTGTGAGTTACACTTTAAATTTGTAAGATGGAAAATGTATTATTTTTCCCTCAAAAGTCACACAGTCGTACTTTAAAACGCAGCAAAAACACTTATGTCTAAGGCTTCAAAACAGTGTTACAGTAGTTTATCTATAGTCCTTGTCTATAGGAGCTGCACAAAGCCTTGAAGTGCGGCCTCTCATTACCAGCTGACGCCAATAAAAGTCTAAAAGTAAAGTGAGCATTGAATACTGAATCTATTCAGTCAAGTGGATTTATACATTTACATTTAATTAAATAAAGCAAGTATATAAAATATAAGGTGTGGATAAACAAAGGCTACAGGATGGGAAGGATTACATCACCACATGCTAGGAAAAAACACAAAAATCAAATAAATGACTGGCACATATAACTTGTTACATTTTATAAACATTTACTGTCATTACTGATTTATTAATTTATTGAGAAGAAGAACAATCTAGATGTAGAATATTGTACAAGATGAGTCTGGAAAACAAGGCTGCAGGAAAGGAAAGGAAAAATAAAACACTGTCATACATCACCACCTCTCGGGGAGAATGTGACATAAATGACTTGTTTGACCCCGGTGCAGATATATCCTTTTACAAAGTATTTAAATTGATTCCTTTATATTAATAACATTTGTCTGCACTTACACTACAAGCTTAAGAACAGTTAACAGATGTTAAACAGATGTGACAGGAGTCAAGAAGCCAGAGGGTGAGAGGACTTTCCCACAAATTTCCAAATAAAACAGACAATAATATGAACATGAACTGACCTTTTTACTACACACACACTGAACACAGCAATGCAGCACTGATCAGATGGTAATGATTAGAAATCGAATTTGGAAACTGATCCAGTCAAACCTTTATCACAGAATTTGGATACTCAGAGCATTTTGAGCTCAGTGCATTAGTAGATAAAGAGATATGAAACAAGGTATCATTTGTAAGACAGAAGAAGTTGTCCTAAATGTTAAATTAAGCCTGCTCTCCGTCCCACAAGGTTGGATTTTTTTAAACATGACAAGAACATTATTCAGAGGAAAGGGTGGCTGTGTGATTTTTTTTTTTTGTTAAAATACCTCAAAAAGCAGAGGAAGAAAAAGATGAGAGAAAGGAAGCAGGACAGACACAGAGAGAAAGCCATGGCCGCTTTGATTGATTTCAGCTGTAATCTCCTCACTAACTCATCTCCTGACATCTCTCTCTCTAACAGACTCTCCGTCCATTAAAGCCCAGTTGGGTCCTGGCTGAGCAGCTGTGAAGAGACAAAGCATTTATCAGCCTGTCAGCTCTTGCTGCCTGTTATTCCAGCCAGACAGACTGCATGGCTGTGAGAGACTCAATAACTCAGGCTGAGGAGAACTGCTGCTGCCTTACATGACACACACACACATTCAGTCCATGCACAGTGTTTAATATCTACGTACAAAGACTTTCTTAAATTTAAATAGATGCAGAAATTACAGGTTTTACTGTTTGAATTTACGAGCTCACACGTGATGAGTTCTGCCTGCTCGCAAACACACCTCAGTGTGGCAGAGAGACAGCTGAGACGCTGACAGACTGACTGACGGTCTGAGTGACACTGGGCTAAATAGCAGCAAAACCAGCCACCTGCTCCTCAGCACCATGCAGGAAACATGGACAGAGGGCGCCATCTAGTGCACAAACCCACAATCACAGCCTTCATGAGACAGCATCTTATCTGTATCGCAAGGAAGTTTTCAGTCATCCCCAAAGATACCAGAGAATAACCAGGTAGGCCTGCCTTTAGGGGCGAAGTGGACCACTGCAGAAGATGACTTCTTTTCCTGGTCATCAGTTGTTTTTGGTTATTATGGTTTGATTCCTTAGTCGCAAAGGAGAAGTGCAATTGAATGGGAGAGAATATTTCAATAAATCATTCAAGGAAAATCATCTCACTCCTGAAAAATGTGTACCTGGTGCTTTGCATAGATGTTAATTCTAATATGCAATATCTCCTATCCAACAACACTGAGACCCAGAAGACTAAATTTGTAATCATTTTTGAGACTTCATAATGAAAATAAAAATGTCATGATGATTCCAGTGATCCATTTCTCTTTGAAATGAGAGTTTAGATTTCAGGGGGGATACAGAGGCATGTCCACCCCCTCAATATTTAGAACGTGCATGATCCCACCACCAATAAAAACACGACAGTGGCAGAGGACTTTTACTTTGACAAAACATTTACTCCATTTACACCATAAATGAATGCAGAAAGGTTGTTTGATGCTCAAAATTTTCCTTTGGAGGACGACCAAACTCCTGTCCAATGTGTCCTGCCTAATGTGGAAACGAAACCTACACCCTCGGTCTGTGGTATTTGGTTTGAGTGCACACCCAGAGTTGTCGACCACTGTATGGCAACACTGACTGAGATTACATGGCACCAAATGTGGATGCCCCTCTCACACATGCAGTCTTTCCCTCAATGTTCGGGAACATTTCCTGCATGGGTTCATGTGTGACTGGGAGCAGGAATCAAAATTACAGAAAATCTCCAATTTCCCGCCCAAGACCTGGCAACATTTCAGGGAAAATGCAGGTACAGCTGTGTTGTGAATGACAGCAGTAACATAGCAGGGACAAGCATGTAAAGGGTAACAACTGTCTGAGGAAAGATGCTTTCATGTTAAGTGTGAACCAATCACATGACTCCGCTGATGATGTATTTGAATCTGCAATTTCTTTAGGGTTTAGAAATAGCTACCCCACTGCTTTCACAGGTGATTAAACACATTACAAGAACATTGACATGGGACAAAACAGCTCCTTGCCCACCATGAAAATAATAAGAGACATCTTTCACTGCGTACAGGTACATCCAGCCTCGCCCAGTCTTTTTCTTCTAATTTTATAGCATTTGGCATCCATAAGCGTTGTATTACTGCTATCTGCTGGACTGTCCCTTGCCTCAACTATTCCAGCATTGCCATGGCATGAAAAGGTGCAACACGGCAATGTTCCTGAATGTAGTGCCTGTGTGAATAGTAAAAAATTACTAGCAAAGCCTGAAAGGTTATTCCAGAAATTTACTGGTAACTATGTGTGAAAGAGGCTCTAACAGTGTTAAGATTAAGTTTAAAGCAGCAGACAAGGGCAAACTGCAACGGATCATCCAAGAGGGATCCCTCCTCAGTTGTTCTTCCTGAGGTTTCTACCGTTTTTTTCCCCGTTAAAGGGTTTTTTTGGGGTCCTTTGGAGGGTCCAGAGGGATGTCGTATGCTGTAAAGCCCTGTGAGGCAAATTGTGATTTGTGATATTGGGCTTTATAAATAAAATTGATTGACTGATTGATTCTCCTGAGGTGACTGGCTGCAATCCGCCATCCCTCCAGGACCCTGAGGCAGGCAGGAGAGATTGTGGCCAACCACACCCACCATGAACACTGCCTATATGCATTATATTAATGCACATCTTGGACTATTATATTTGCACATTGCACATATTGGTTCTGCAACTCTTGCACATCCTGCACAAAACTGTACAGCTTGTTCTGAAACAGCTATATTGTTCATATTTGATATGTTATAGTGCTTTTTGGAAGTATCTTTGCATTGTTTTACTGTAATTTCATTATTCATCATTTTCCTTCTATTTTAGGCTTAATTCAAAATACCTGAATAACGTTCATAACTTAAAATACACTGGACAATGTGTAATGAGTGTTTAACACTGGTTAAAAAAAGCACCAACATTTTCACTGCTTGACAGTTTTAATTTGTCATAGCATAAATGGCACAAATGTAATTGCTATCATTAATTATGTCTGCGTTGCATTCAGGAGCTCCAGTTCCACAACCCTGGTATTAACCCTTTTTACAGCAGACATTATGACATGTCATAGCAGGAAAAGCACAGGCGTGATTAATAACGTTGATGGCTCAGTTCCACTAATTTTTGCAGTAATCTTTTCCAGTGAGCCAGAACACACAATACCCCCCTCCAAGTGGAATGCAGCCACCATAATGTTATTAAATGCGCCATTGCGTTTTTCCTACACAGGTATTCTCCATCACTCACTTTTAGGAGCAAAAAGATACATGGTAGGCAGGATACATAACAGTACAGGTCTATCTGTCTTAGTATATAGTAGGTGTGAAAGGGAAAGTTATTTTTTAACCTGCCCTAGTTTCCCATGTTCTTGTGTCTATACTAATGGAGACCGTTTTTGTGACTGGTCCAGTATTGAGAGAGACAGCTGCAGCCACAGCTGTGAAACAGGCTGCAATGTAATCCCTATTTAGGTCCATTATAAGTGCTTGTTTTTGCTACTGACAGGTTCAGATTGTTATTAGAAGTGTCTGACAGCATTGAAACATTTTTCCTGTCTTTTCACGATAGTCTGTTTATTAGTGCGTGTAACAGAATATTGCTTACGAGAAAGTCTCTCTGAAATTCTGCTCACTTTTTCACACTGTTGAAATCAGCAGAATATTTATACTCTGTAGGGTCCGTTACATAATGTTGTCAGACACTAATAACAGAGCCTTTCATAACCCCTTTCCACCAACATTCAACTGGTTCCATTCTGGTTCCTGCACCTAATTTTGAACCATTCAGAGCATTTTCATCAAAATGAATTGGTTCAGAAAAGTTGGTTGCCAGCTAGAACCAAAAACAACAGGTTTTACTTGACCTGAATGGTGATGAGATCAGTGGGCATGTCATATTCTGCAGGCTGGGAGGAGAGGATGGAGAAGGCAACGATGTAGAAGTCAAAGGAGAAATCATCAGACAAAAAAGACCATGCGAGGCCTCATTAATAGTTGGTTCATACACCCTCTTTCAACTTTTAAGTTCTTCACAGCAAAACATTTCACACAACAAAACCTTTTAAAGGGAGAAATAACAATCTAGTTAAAAACAAATACTTTCACATTAAAAAGTTTTCAAAAGCAGTTTCTGAATGAAAGCTCCATAAACGTTTCCTGGAATAACAACCCCTCAATGAGAAAAAGGAAAACAAACGCATAGTGTGGTTTATGTGCATTAGCATTTTAATTGGACAAAGCAAGAAAACATTGATTACAGTAGCAGAGTCATCAGTTCTCAGGGCTAACACCTTTCTAAACAAAAGGGTTTGAAAATGTCTGTAGGCACTGCCTAATTAAAAAGAGGATCTTGTCAGCTAAAAGAAACCAGCTCTATAAGGCAACAGTTACAATGTAGGCCTCCCCATTTCTCTGGCAAAAAGAGCAAGTGTAAAGGTTGAATCCACTCAGATTTTTGATATAAAATACTGGCATTTCAATAGATATTTAAAAACCATCAGAAGTGTCAAACATGTTCACCCTTTAAACATTTGAATTGTGTTAAATTTTAAGTATGCACTGCATGGCAATGCCATTTTATCCCTGCATGGAAGAATCGTGTGTTGCACTGTGCCAGTGTCACATTAGATAGTGCCACTCTGCTACGTACAATGTTGGAGTTAACTGTCAAGTTATCAAAACAAAAAAAGAAAGCAAGCACCCACAGTTAACAGTAGCATTTTACTTACATCGTTTCAAATGGATGAATGGTTATTTACACGTGGCGAAAAAAGATTTGAGGCTGTCCGAAAGATATGGAGGAGAAATGGAATGCAAAAAGGAAAACGCTCTCGGTAGTCAAATTTGTCCCAAGTACAAGAGAGGAAAAAACTGTGCAATATTTATCTGCCCGTACAGAGAAACAGCAGTGGCAACAATCCCTGCGATTGATTTTAATCCAAGAGAAAAATGAGAACAAATTAAACAGATTTCCATTCCTCAAATAATAACTAAGGTTCATAACTTAGCACAACTCAGACTTAAACAGTTTCTTTAAAAAAAAAAAAAAAAAAAAGAAAAAAAGCCTCTCTGTGGCTGTTTGAGAGGAAAGATGTGAAAATGGAAGCAATTTGTAAAACCAGAAAAAAAATCCAAAAGTTTCTCCTTTACAGTTTTATACTCATTTACAGTTAACTTAAAAATGGTAAGAGCCCTGGTTCATGGCCAGTCTTGCCTACCACAGAGGGTGTAAATACCTGTGTGGGTCAAATCGCTCCTCTCTGGCTCCCGTTACCTCAACCCCCCCATGAAATCCCATTTACATCTCCTACAGGCGGCAACCTTCCCATTAGGTTCCACATCCCAGTAAAAGTCTTAGTCCTGCCACAAATGGAGGCGGTGTTACACAGCCCCGCGGGGCACCGTACAGCCAATAAGAGGCTGATGGTTGACAAATCTCCCACCCTGCCCACTTATCAGTGTGTGGGGTATCCTGCGGCTCCCATACCAGGCTGGTTGGCTAGCATACTCCCATTCAATCCCTGTGTAGGCTCCATAACCCCACCGTTACTGATGGCGCTCATGCCAGTCCACCCAGCACTGGCCGGTAAGTGACTGCAAAAAACGAGGTAAAGAGAGAGAGAGGGAGAGACAGAGAGGGAGAGGGAGAGGGAGAGGGAGAGAGAGAGAGAGAGAGAGAGAGGGGAGACAGAAAGACAAAATGCCAGCAGGTTAGAAGAGACAAGGCGAAAGGGAGCCAAAGGGACGGTTTATATTAGAGCTACTAGAATCTGGACAGGCTAGAATGAGAACAAGAAGGCAAACAGAGTTATCAGAGGTTGTGAGGGTGAGGCAGGCTGGGCAAAAATCTAGCGAGCGAGAAAAAAAAAAAAAAAACAGAAAGTGGAGGTCTGTTTGGAGGGGCCAAAGGTAAGTGTAATTTGATTAAACATGGGTGGAGAAGCAGACAAAGAGCATAGAGGCTAAGCGCAGCAAGCTAAATATTCCTTTCTACCCCCCTCCCAACTGCTGATAATCATGAACATACAACAGCTGTAATCAGCCTACACACAGTTACACCACACTGTATACAACAACGTGGATTATCTTCATTCCTCTTGCAACACTTATACATTTGGCCACAATATATATCAACCTAGGAAGGCAGATTCTCACCTAACTCACATGTTGTGTCTTCAGTCTTTAATGATTCATGTAATAAAACTAAATTCTAAGTTCAGTGTGGAGATTAGAGAGCTTATACAGGATAAAGTATCATCTTCAAATTTCAAGTCAAGAGAGGCCGAGCCCCTTTCTCTGGATTTGTGCATTCACTGTACATTCGACAATCAAACACACTATCACTGCTTGCATCACCTCACACCTTTGTACAGAGCCTAGTAGTACAGCTGGTCACCAAGAATTTTAGACTGTCAACAACATATGGCCTCTCCTTTATTTCTTTTCTTGGGTGCACAAAACGTCACTGCACATAGGCTGTCTAAATAAAAACAAAATTTGATAACAACCTACAAAAGATATTTAATATGTCCTACTGACATTCATATACAGATCAAATCCTCAGGTATATGTAGAAATAGATAAATGAAATCAAAAAGAAAATAATGTAAAAAGCTATGACATGAATGTAGACATACAGAAACAACTCAACAGCCTTGAAGAACACAGTCCTTACACACAGTAGGCAGTTGTACAAAAAAGGGAAATGAAATCTTCACCAACAAACTATCCAGAGGTGTGGACAGCATGTGAAACTTTTTTCAGGGCTTTTAGCATCAATCTTGTTCAGTCACGTAAGTCAATTATCTTTAAGTTTACTGAAAGTCCAATGATAAGCTTTGAGCTACTTTCAGGCAGTTTTCTTACAATCATGTTGGAGGAGGCTACAGTTTTAAACTATTTGGTGCCTAATTCAAGTGACAAAACCTGTTTGGAACAGACCCCTTCAGTTATTACGATGTGCTGTGCACAGTGAGCAGTTATGACAAACTGAAGTGAGATTAACAACAAAATTTAAGTTCAGATAGTGTGTGTGTGTGTGTGTGTGTGTGTGTGTGTGTGTGTGTGTGTGTGATTATTTCTCAATGTTCTCGAGATGAGCGAAGTGAGGGGCTGGCGAGGGGAGGAGAGAAGAGGATGTGAGGTTGGAGGAGGGAGGTCATGGCTCCCTCCTGTGGCCAGAGCTGGCTCTCGCTGCCCAGGTCTTGAAGAGGGACTCTGGTGGTGCTGGAGTAGAAGGAGGCGGTGAAGGGGAGCCCTGTGCAGACCGTGCTACTTACTTGAAGCCCTGCTGGTTCCAAGCCTGGCCGTAAACGCCGTAGGTGGGAACCTGCCACCCATTTGGGACGTACTGGCTGATCTGGGGCCCGTTGCCGTACCACTGGCCCCATTGGCCGTAGGGCTGGGCTGCCGCTGGGAAGCTCATCTTGTTTTGCTGTAGGGTGCAGAACAAGTATGGCATTAGTAAGCAGTTTGAAAATTCCTCCATGACCGTCTCAAAATATCATTTAACGATATATGCAAACTAACTATATAAATTGAAATAAGCCAAGAAAAGAAAAATGCCCAAACAAAATTATCCTGTGTTTCCCTCTGAATTAACTAGTTCTCCTGAAGAAATAAAAAAATAAAGATCTTTTACATGACATTTAGTGGCTTATCCAAACAAAGAAATCCATGCCTTTCTTTTTCTGCTGAGAACTTGCACAATTTTTACATGGATAACTAACTGGAAAAACATTAGGTCACTATGTGATGCAATCATGTACTTTTAAAAACAACTTCAGCCAGAATAACAAGGTCCATTTCCCTGAGTATGTCAGTGGGAGGTGCACAGATTTAAAGCACAGATTTAAAGCCCCACTCCAGCGTATGTTATTTTTTTTAATGATTTTTTGTCGAATTGAAATATGAAACTGTAATTTCCTGACAATTTAAACTAGTCACACTGTTTGCTAAAAATCTTAGAGAAATTACTCAATTTAGTGCTCAATGTTTTTTTTTTGTTTTGTTTTTTAAAAAAAGGTTGCTGCTACATCAGGAAGATGACATATGACTGTAGCAGAATCTGCAGATCAAAAATCATCCTCTAACCATGCACAGGTGCACTGTCATGTCTCTTTGCGTCTGAGCGACAAAACAATTGTGAGCTAGCTTGTCAAGTTATCTTGTATTTTGGCTACACTGAAGACAAACGAATGCAGACCATTTGCGAAGCAGATGTGGCGTGGATTGTATCTTTTTACTGGCTACACCGCACAGCACAGGGTTGTGTGAGTCACAACCAAAACAAGATGGTGAGCTTTCGTTTGGGGATTATTTTTTCCGTTTTTGGACCCAGCACAGTGCTATGAAATGTTCATTTTTTCCAGAGTTTGTGTAATATGGGTAAGTTAACATCTGCAGACTTCAGTAGGCTTTGTAAGTGATACAGTTACTGAGCAAATGACAGCTGGTACTGGCAAAATTCTCCACCTTATAACTTACATTAAGAGTGACTGCTATCGCTATCCATGCTAATATTCATGCTGCTGTTTTGACACGTACATTCGTGCAGCAGCCTGGTTGCCATGGTAACAGATTATATCCGCCGACTAACCACACCCCAATTCTCTGTTTGAGAAGGAACTTCAGCCAAAAAACAGGAAGTAACACTGGCTGGAGTGGGGCTTTGAAGGCCTGCTTTACGTTAAGATCACATCCCCTTCAATTGAAATTAAATCAAGGGTGCAAAATATTAAATTACTCGTCTTCATTAGGATCCACACTTGTGATTTCAAATCAGCTGATGCTGTAATTACAGACTCGTGATACACAGCAGCAATACCTTGCAGCTGTCATCGTATGTCATCTCCTTTCTATGTGCAGTTTTTTTAACATGTACAGTATCTGCTGTCCTTACCTGGGGCAGAGGCATCTGCTGCATCGGGTTCATCATGTCCGGGGTCTCTTTACCCCAGTAGCATTTGACTATGTGGCCCTCTATTGAGGTACCATTCACTGACACAATGGCATGGGCTGCTGACTCATGGGAGTTAAACCTGGTCAAAAACAGAGGGAGAGAGACACCAAGGTCACACTGATTTGTTAGATATTTACTTAGCAAGGGTGACCACACCGCTGCTGGGGATCTGCTCTGTTAACAGACCGTTAGAAGAGGATGAATATTTATTAGATAGACTATGTGGTCACTCATGAATCATGGATAACAATACAAGCATCTAATAGGTATTTCATCTAAATTTCAGGGACTGGAATAAATACTTAATCTGAGTCAGTCAATCAATGTTTTTCAGGTCAAGAACACCTAAGCTGAAAGACAGACGGAGCAGGGACCCCCTACTACATATATTGTATAAAATTGAGTTGCATAGTAAACTGGGCTTATAACGTGTATTCAGACACATTCTAATTTCAGGGACAAAAAAGGAGAAAAAAAAAATGAAATTAAAACCCTCGGGGTCATGGACCCCCTGCAGCAATTCTGGGGACACCCTGTTGAAGACCCAGGATCTCAGTAATCATTACAATTATTTTCTGATACCAGAACATAGAAAAGCAAAAACCTATATGTGGATAAAATCTATGCCACTTATATAATTAAAAACATGTTATTTCAGTGGTTCTCAGTTAAGGTCCTCAGTGTTCAGAGCACTGCAGATTTTCTCTCCTACCTTGGAGTGAACTTCATTCTCCCTACATCTAACGTATCATTGCTTGATTATATGGCTAGAACAAAAACAGCAGCACCTCAGATCTCTAGGGACCAGGATCAGGAAATAGTGCATCATATGTTGACCAAATTTCCACGTACCTTACAAATGAATAGCCTTTGTCTGGGAAAACTCTGATTTCCATGATTTGTCCAAAGGGAGAGAAGGTCTGTCTCATCAGTTGCTCTGAAGGCCAAACAAAGAGGGGATATATGTCATTGTTTGTATGTCGACTGATGCATCATTTAAAAAAAAAAAAAAAAAACGCTGCATACCAACATCATAAGGTATGACTCTCTAGGTGGTTAAATTCACAGGCAGGTCAAAATTTTGCTGATAACACCACAGGGCTTGAGAATGAGCTCTCTGAGCAGAATAAACTAAGAGACCTATTAACACATTGGGAGACATATCGTGTCACAGGGCCAGTGAAGTTTATTCTGAAACAACCCTGTAACTTCAATTTAAATCTCTGGATTCAAATACATTATCTCTGAGCATGTTCTGGGATGCCATTTTGATTGTTGCTTTGTAAGTTTGATAAGATCAAAGTGTAACAGTTCAGTGGCTGTGTTCATTTTAATAAGGGAATATATCATCCATTGTAATGGTATGGCTCTCTCATGTGTTCATAGTTTCAGGACAACAACAGAGTTCTATTGGGTTATATGTCGGGTTGGGTACGGATCAGTACCTCCTGGACCAAATGACAACGAAGATTTTGGTGCCAGATTGTGTGTGAAGCGAGTACATGGTCAAGAGAGTGGGAGAGCGAGCAAGTGAGTGTGATTGTCTGTGTTTGTGTGTGTGTGTGTGTGTGTGTGTATGAGTGATGGTAACACCGCAGAACAGTGAGGTTGTGGCGACCTCAGCAGAGTGTATGAAGTTAAATGTAGCAGTGCAATGTGTGTACAGTTTAAGCTATTTGTCAGTGAATACATGATACAACTCCTGAAAACCTAAGACAAATTGGTCGCCACCCACTGATTAAATTGAGGAGTGTTAGCGCTGAAGTTAGCAAGCGCACTTAATCACACTTAAGATGGACTGTTAAGGTGGACCCACTATTCTCGTTGTAATGACAATGTCGGGCGCTCACTGAGAAATGTCTGACTGCTGAGTCTCTCCTAGGGTTGGGTATTGCTCATATTTGAATCAGTACCAGTGCCAGCACAGATAGATTTCACATAAATCAGCACTCGGTGGTACTGACATAATTTGGTCAGTAGCCACAGAAGTACAGAGTTCAATACCCTATCCAAGTCACTCCTGAGTTAGGGAGTCAGTCGATCCCAACTCAAAATGTATTTTGCTGTTGCTAGTATTGTAACTGTTATTAGGTGTTAAGTTATTGTAGTTGGGCTGATTTTTTAATGACAATTTGTTCTGTGACATTGTAAGTGCTGTTTTGTATTTATTCGTATTTATAAATCTAAGTATACATTAAACTGTTAAGAGTTATTATTCAATACCAAATCCAAATTTGCCTTTGCAATACAAAAACAAAAATAGCTGTAAAATAACTGTCACTACAGCCACACAGTACGAGACAAATAATCTGAGGATAAAATCTGGTTCCACCTCCTCCTCCTACTGCTGCTTCTAATGGCATTTGTAAGAATCCACCGTGCCTGATGGAAAACAATCAATCAGAGCCGAGGAGTCTCTAACGCAGCTGTCAATCATGTCAATCACTGCTCGTGAACTGTGGGCAAAGTGTCAAACAAGACAAAAGTTTGCTCTGGCCAGCTGGCAGTGCTTATATTTGGCTGGGCTGTTTTCAACATGGCAGCCGAGTCACAGAGGTTCTCATTTTACAGCTAAACAGTGCACTAAAATATGTTTCTGAAAACATTTGAGGAGAGATTATTATTTGCTGTAATATTAATTGTATCTCTGTGATCTCTCTGCTGTCCTCACCCAATACTACTACTGTTAGTATCATTATCATACCGATGGTAGCATGGTACTAATAGTATTCATTACCTGTCAGTCCTGTGCTGACTCCCCCACAATACACAGTGCAGTTACTGGGGCTAGACTGACTCACTACTTCATCAAAGGATAGGTGCTTGGAGTTATCTGCCAGGAGGGGAAACAGAGAAGTTTCTTCAGTTAATACGTGAATCCAACATCCTGTGTAATCAAGCAAAACATGCACATTCATGACAACGCACTTTCATAGGTGGTCTTTGGGGCGGGAGGCTTTCTTGTGGCCCAGTTAGTTCGAATCTGTCTGCCTCCTAACCACTGACCACCCATCTGCTGAATGGCGTTCTCTGCATCCTGGAACAGAGAAAAAAAAAAATCAGGTTATTTCGTTGAGCTGATGTAAAATCTAAAATGAATCCCTAAATATTTCATACAACAAGAGAGAAACTATTCTGTTTTTTGGAGCATGTTTATTGACAATGATAATATGTAAGATTTCCACCAATAACAGCAGCAATAACTGGACGCTGCATTAAGGTTAATAATATGATTGTTTGTCTTTGTACTAACCCATTTGTTGAAGAAAGACACAAAGCCATAGCCTTTAGATTTCCCTGTAGCCATATCTTTCACAACACGAGCATCTCTGTGGACGAACACACCAAAAAGAGTACATTAAAAACATGCAGCACAAAGCTTATCAACACTAAAAGCGTAAAACAATAATGGTTTCTCCAAAACTCACTGAAATTGCATAATCACATTACCCTCTATGTATGTAAATACCCAAGATTTCTAATATCTTTTCTTAATAGTATTTTAGTGTGAGGCAGAGTAAGGGATAACAAATAGTTCCCATTCATTTTCTTCAGTCAATCCTTGATTTAATTAGTTGTGTCAGTAAATCTTGATACTTACGATATCCTGCCAAATGGACCGAAGGCAGCTTTGACGTCTTCTGTAGTTATTTCTGGGCTGAGGTCTCCAACAAAGACATGAAAGTGATCTATTGAGGGAAATAGAAAATATAGTTTAGACATGCCATATGTATCAATACCCAATCTATTTCAAGTTTTTATACTGTTGCATGATTGTAAATTTCTGTTAGAGTGCTGATAAATATTAGTTTGTTAGCAGGGCAAGGACAAAATGAGAGTTATCTTGGCAAAACCACAGTCGAGACAAGTAATTGAAATGAAAGCCACTACATCAAAATAACTAAACATATAAGCAATGAAAAGCTTTTCCTGTCATTTTCCATCTTTCTATCTGATTAATATGTCTTTAAAATCTGTTTTTCCAATGTTTTAATTTCATGAAGCATTTTCCTCCACAGGCATTTGTACTTACTACTTGTGTCTTTTTTCTGGCTGGTTGGCGTCGTGGCCCAGTTGACTTTGACCTCCTGCGGAGAGGGGCAGAGAAAAAGCAGGCCAGGTGGGGTATGTTTACATCATTTCAAGTAAAACCTGCTTCTCTCCACTTACAGAGTGTATGATTTTAAGACTGAGTTAAAAGTACTTATGTAAAATCAACTAAAAATTAAATCTCTTACATGTGTCTTTTGACTCACGTCTGCCCTGCCCTAGCCTACTATTTGTGACGCAAACAGTTTTACAACTAAACGTAGGAATTCATTAGCAAAAAACAAAGCATATAACCACAATATGATACAAAAATGGGTCATCAATGCAATGTTTACTTAGAATGGAAGGCAAAAGCAAATAAGAACACATGCAGATATTAGTGAAAGTTACACAACTCATCTGCAGTGTTTGCCAATGAAACGCACCTTATCTAGTTTGGTTGACTAGCACTGAACCCAGAAACTAAACTCATTATTAAGCCATCCAGCATGACTTTAATAATATTCCTTTATAAGGCCCTGTGGTCTTTTAAACATTGCAGATTAAAATGTTAATGTTTGCTTTATTGTTCTAGATAACCCAACTCTATCCAGTACCTCCCAGACTTTTTGTTTCACCATGTTCCCGATGTAGCTCACATGGTCTTTAAGACGTAATTGACAGTATGGCACTGGCTTGTTCAGTCCATCCTTGAAGTACATTTCTATCGTTATTTTATTCTTCCCAGGCCTTACTGTGCTTGACACACTCAAGCCATGTGGTGGCATTATCCTCCACAACTAACATCATAGCATCATATATTCCAAGACCATTGGATTTAAGAGGTCCTAATGAAACCAATTTTTCGCTACAGAGATGACTTTCTGGCAGTAGTAATGCTCTGAAATGTTCAGGATCTGATTTGGACCCTGTCTCCAGCAGCTTCCCCTACTCAGTCAGAAAACCCTATCTAATCAATGGAACAGAAATGCTAGCAGTTCACTGGTTTTGGTTGTTTACAAGGCACACAACCTACATCCCCCACACCCGAAGCCCACCCATCCCCACTCACCCTGTAGACACGATAGCTTACCTTACCCATTATTTTCCTTCCATTCATGGCTGCCAATGAGGCAGCTGCATGCCTGTGGTCATAGAACTCCACAAAGCAGTACGGATCATTTCCGGCCGTCTGTCAACGTGAAAACAAGACTGATATTAAGTTCACAGCAAGAGTGATAATTTGTTCACTGCAGATGACAAGAGCCACCTACTGTAGTTTGGAGTGTCAGACCTGATCTAATAGACTCGGGGAGGAAAATCAATATCAAGCACATCTGTAGACTGAGGCTTTCACAAGCAGCCCCACCACCTTTCAGGTCACTGCTGAGTGCCATTACCTTCAGTGAATAATTTACACAATGTATAACAGAGAGGATAACACTCACATCAACTATCATTTTACAACTCTTGCAGGGTCCTATCTGTGTGAAGACCTGCACAATGAGGGGCTCGGTGACATCCCTGGACAGATTCCCCACATACCTAGAAACAAGGAGAGAGATGGGGGAATTGAGTCTTTGTCAAACAGGAAGTAGCATGCAAACAAAGGCTAGTTAACCGGGCTAGCTACAACCCACAACAATTCCTTATATTAAACATAAAAACATCAATGATAGTGGACTAAATACTACTGGGGATAGTCTAAATTTTACACAGACAACTCCAGTACGGTCAGTCTTAGTGGAGCTGTCCCGGGCCGTCTCTGCGAGCGTTGACGTGGCTTGTCTGCCAGCTAGCTAAAGATAGCCGGTTCAAACGGGCCTCATGCTAAGTGGGTTGGCAACTATCGACACTAAAATTATATCTATTCCGATGGGGTCTCGCTGACGCCTGGCTATTACTAATAAAACACGACTATTTTAGTAAATAAAGATATCATTCAGTGAAAACGTGTCCATTTTAGAAGAAGTGATTGGCTGGCTAGGCTTGCAACTCTGGCTAATGATAGCTAGCATTAGCTAGCCCTTCAGTTTCATTTTCAGGCGAGTTACGGTTCCGTCTATTTATACGACAAAATCAAACAGAACTTTACGTTTATAGCGACAATGTACTGGGTCTTATTGTATTTAAACGCGTCGCTATTTTCGACATGACGCGAATTAAATGGCCATTTGAGGCAAAATTACAAGGTTACACAGTTTTTAATTGAAACAACAACGTGGAAACATTTAGGACGCGCCGTAGTTACACGGAGCCTTCCCATTCCAGGACATAGACAGGGCCGCCGTTACTCACAAGGTTCTGGGTTGATCGTCCTCCATCATCAAGGTTTAGTGGTCGCGTCCTGAGAGGTCTTTAATCCAATGACATAAAAATGGCTTATGCTTAACTCGAGCGACCGCGAACGTAAAGGCTATAACTACTATTCAATAATAAATCGGTGGCCGATTCTGCTCTCACACACACCGCAGACAGCCTCAGTCTGATGCAAACAATAGGAAGTTGAAGATGGCGGAGAAGCGGCGTCAGCAGCGTCAACCTGCGCGCTGAAATGAAGCCAAAATCAAGCGCTCTTTCTCCCACACACAAAGATGTGCCCCCACATCTTTAAGACATGAGCTGCAAACACAGCGGGTTTTTGTAGCTTTGCATAAGTGTGCAGAATAATATTTTTCCATTAGCCTATTTATGGCCATAGCTTAATCGACAAAGTGCAGAAACGTTAGTGAAATTACAACTGGAAACATCTGGAAAGTGCGTGTAAATCAGCAAACGTCGCAAGACGATAACCGGCAATACAGCTGATTTGTACTCCAGCATAATTTGCTATAGTTCATCAACGATTGTTGCGACGCTGTAATTTGTAATGTTTATTGGTAGTGACCGATGCAAAACACGTGCGCCGCCCGGGAATCGAACCCGGGTCGCAAGAATGGGAATCTTGCATGATACCACTACACCAGCGGCGCCGATGCCGATGAGGGGGGAAGTCTATCATTATCAAGCTAGCCTAATTTTATCTATTAATAGGAAAGGCAATAAAAATTGATGGACAAAAAGGAGAAAGAAGACTAATAGTGTAAAACATCTACAGAGTGCCCCAGGAATGAGTCATAGGACACGTAAATCGTTTTACCACTCACAGTTCCCTTAAAGCCAAACCAATGGGTTTTCTTGAATTTCTTGAATAGGATTTTGGTGGGTGAAATAAGGTCTGTGGCTAACAAAAGCTTAACAGACGTTCACCTCTTTGCTCTCGGACAGAAAATACGCCAGTTAACACCCCACTTATGGGCTTTGAAACTTCCATATGTGTTGCTATGGCAGTTGGTGACAAGTGGCTAAATGAGACTACAAACGTCATCACGCTGAGCCGAGCCGAAAACGGCTTTACAGTCTTGTAATGGTGATGACGTTAGGTCATGAGACCATTGTGTAGTTTGTTTATAGCCTAATGTTAGCTTTTTACTTCGGGCAATTGCATTTAAGCTTCAATAATCATGAAAGTGGTGTTCATTAGTGAAGATTATCTTGCTGATCAAAACTAAGTAACATAAACATTTGTTTGCCACAGAGCCTATTTTCGACAATAATCCAAAAACTGGTGGAAAAATCCCACAGGCTTTTGGACAAGGGAATAGGGTGATGCTAACTTTCGCGTTGGCCTACAGAAAAACGTCATACCTGGGGCACTGCGATGTATGAAATGTTCAATTCAGAGCAAGATTAAATGGTCGTCATGTTTTTTTTGTTTTGTTTTGTTTTTTATCAGATTTTTCCAGATAGAATAGAATAGAAAGAACTTTATTCATCCCCGAAGGGAAATTCAAGTGTCCAGCAGCTCATAAAAAACAACCACACTTCCCCTCATCAACAATAATACAGTGGTATTAAAATAGACATAAAATAAGTTAAAATAAGTTCATAAATAGAAATTAAAAATCAAATTAAAATTAATTTAAATTGCTAAAACATTCCACAGTCCAGTCCAGATGTGGCTAATGTGATGTGTGTGAGTGTGTGTGTGACTGTATTCAGGAGGTGTTAAACAGTCTTATTGCCATGGGGACAAAGGATCTCCTGAAACGTTCTGTTCTGCAATGCAGTGAGATGAGCCGACTGCTGCAGCTGCTCTTCTGTCGTGTGGAGAGGGTGTCTGCTATTGTCCATTATAGCTTTCAGTTTGTTCAGTGTGCCCCTCTCCACCACAGTTCTTTAGTGGGTCCAATCTACTGCCGAGCACTGTGCCAGTTTTTGTAACCAACTTGTCCAAACGCTTGATGTCTTTGTCCATCAAGCTGCCACCCCAACACACCACAGCGTAGAAGAGTGCATTGGCCACCACCATATGATAGAACACTGTCAACATCTCACACACACAT
Organism: Epinephelus moara; assembly: GCF_006386435.1. NCBI lineage: Eukaryota > Metazoa > Chordata > Actinopteri > Perciformes > Serranidae > Epinephelus > Epinephelus moara. The sequence goes on from NC_065513.1 coordinate 12,148,743, forward strand.
CAAAGGATCTCAGTATCCGCAGGAAGAACAGGCAGCTCTGCCCCCTCCCTGTAGAGTGTGTCAGTGTTAGAGGACCAGTCCAGCCTATCATCCAAGAGGACCCCCAGATATTTGTAGGTGTGCACCACCTCAATGTCCTCCCCTTGTATGGAGACTGATTGATGGAGTGACCTCTTTCTTCTGAAATCCATCACCATCTCCTTGGTTTTGGCTGTGTTCAGGTGGAGGCAGCACTTACTGCACCAGTCTCTGAAGGCATCAACAAGGTCCCTGTACTCCTGCTTCTGACTGTTCCTGATACAAGCCACTATAGCTGTATTGTCAGAGTATTTTTGTATGTGGCAGCACTCTGAGTTGTACTTAAAGTCCGCTGTGTTGAGTGTGAACAGGAATGGTGCTAAAACAGTTCCCTGTGGAGCACCAGTGCTGCTCCTGACCATCCCAGAGACACAGCTTCCAATCCTGACATACTGAGACTGTTCTGTCAGATAGTCTGTTATTCAGGAGGTCAGGAAGCAATTTACTCCCATCTCCTCCAAGCAAATAATCTTAAAGCACATACATATATAAAAATATATACAATACAACCCCTCCCCCAGGCAAGCAGGCTGTGTGTCTGTCCACAGCCAGCGTGAAGAAGACCCTCTCCAGGATCAATCCACGCAAGGCAGCTGGACCAGATAACATACCTCGTCATGCCCTAAAGAACTATGCCGAGGAGCTCAAGCCCCACCCATCCAGCTACAATGACTATCGGCCCGTAGCACTGACTTCCACCATCATGAAATGCTTTGAGCGGCTGGTCATGCAAAACATCAAGTCCATCCTTCCGCCTGCCCACAACCCATTTCAGTTTGCATACAGGTCAAACAGGTCCATAGAGGATGCCATTTCCAGCCCTCACCCACCTGGACTCAAAGAACTCATACGTGCAAATGCTGTTCCTAGACTTCAGTTCAGCATTCAACACAATCATTCCCCAGCAGCTCATACAAAAACTCGGACACTTGGGACTCAAAACCTCTCTCTGTAACTGGGTGCTGGACTTTCTAACAGGGAGGACACAAAATGTGTGGGTCGGCAGCAACACATCCAAGACCATCACGCTGAGCACAGGGGCTCTGCAGGGGTGTGTGCTCAGCCCACCGCTCTTCACACTGCTGACCCATGACTGTGTGCCAACCCACAGCACCAACCACATCGTCAAGTTTGCGGATGACACGGCTGTGGTGGGCCTCATTTCCAACAATGATGAAGCCAACAACAGGAGTGGGGTGAGCCGACTGGTCCAGTGGTGTAAGCACAAGAATCTCTTCCTCAATGTGGGGAAGACCAACGAGATTGTTGTGGACTTCAGGAGAAGACCTCCACAGCATCCCCCACTGACCATCGATGGTGCTGCTGTGGAAAGGGTGAGCAGCACCAAGTTCCTGGGGGTGCACATCTCCAAGGACTAGGCTGACCAAACGTCCTCTTTTGCCCGGACATGTCCACTTTTCATGTCCTGTCCGGGGCGTCCAGGGAGTTTTTATAAACTGATGATAATGTCCGGTTTTCCTTGTTTGTGTGTGTGTGTGTGTGTGTGTGTGTGTTAGAGTGCAGCACGGGCCGCATATTTCTGTCCGAACCCGACAGTCATTCTGTTTTGTTATGTCCGAAACTGAACCGAGCCCGACATTATTTAATTACTAAAGCACTGAGTTTGTGTCACAGAGTTGTCATGGTTACAGGCTATTTAACAGGCCGGGCGTGTGCCGTGGGTGCTCCGCTGAGAGGGAGACCTCCGTGTTTGAGACGGGAGCGGGCGGCGGGAGGTCCAAGGCTTCCAGCGAGGGGAGCAGGAGAACAACAAAATAATGAATAATAACAAAATAAGATAAAATAGGAAAACTTGTCTCCCTCTTTTATTTTATTTTCAGCGTTTAATCAAGGTGGAGGCTGGCGGCGGAAGGTCCGAGGGTTCCAGCGAGGGAAGAGGTAGAAACAAACAGCTAATATGTGTGTGTTGTGTTCAGGTGTTGTCACGTAAATAACAGTGCCCAAGCAATAAACAGGACAGACAATAGGATTTTATTTTATTTTTACACTACATTTTCACTGAAAGCTGACCGAATCCGACCCGAGCCCGAATATAATTTATACATTTTTGACTGAACCCGGCCCGACCCATCGGGTAGGCCTACCGTCGGGACCCGTCGGGCTCGGATTGGGTAGCCACACTCTAGTGTGTGTATGTGTCCCCTATCTATAGGGGGCCTATCTGAATTTCTGTCTTTGAGAGATATTATTTTGTAATATAACTGAATTTTCTATCCATACATATGAACTTTAAATATATTAAAATTATAAGGCATCTTTGAGTAAACTGCGAGTATCATTTAAGAAGGCTATCTCGCGGCCGGGCCGAGTGTCCTCTTTTTTGGAAATCAAAATATGGTCACCCTACCGAGGACCTCTCCTGGACCAACAACATTACATCACTGGCCAAGAAGGCTTAAACACGCCTCTCCTTCCTCTGCAAACTGAGGAGAGCACCCTACCCCTATCATGTGGTCTTTCTGCAGAGGAATCATTATTGAGAGTGTCATCACTGGCTGCATCAGTGTGGCACGGAGCCTGCACTGCCTCCTGCCGGATGACTCTGCAACACATAGTGAATACAGCCAGGATGTTGAACTCTGTCCACTACCTCCCCCCTCTGCCCCCTTCCCCTGGATTGTAATTCAACCCAAAAAGACTACCTCTGCTGTTTTGCACATAGAGTAGACTCACTACATCCACACGCCGGTGTTTTATCATCATTATTATTATTATTATTATTATTATTATTATTATTATTATTATATTATATCATATTATATTACAAACTGCTGCTGACTGTCTATTTTTACATTGTGCAATTTACCTCACTTTGTTTTAAACATTTGCACCACTCCGTATCTGCTGCTGTTAGTCATTTGCACTACATGTACATCATGTACATCCCATAGGCGGTAGGGAATAGAGCCACTGACATTCTGCCACATCACCTTGCTTGTTACAGCAACTTATTTTTTATTAAATAACCCAATAGAAGTCACATAACTTGTTAACGGCTTTAGCAAATGTAGCTGACCCTCAAACGCAGGAGGGCAGTATTCGTCTACGCGGTCAAAAAAACAGACGAAGAAGAAAGAGACAGCCGCGTCATCGCAGTCGAAGAAGAGTCATATCTTGGAGGAAACATGGCTTCCCCTGCTGGTTGTGAGCATTATGTGCGCAACTGCTCATTGAAAGTGAGTTAACTTTTTGAAATATATATTATGTATGTGTCCTGGAGGTATGATGAAAGCGTGGTCTTAAATATTCCCCACTGCGGTTCTGCTATAGCGAGTAGTGCTACTGTTTAGCCCAGGAAGTAGCTACTCACAGCTAACCATTAACCTAGCTAGTTAACGACAAAACAGGTAATACATTGACCGTATCGCCACGACATATTAGGTAGTGTCATGTGCGTTTTTTGTATGTTAGCTGCAATAAAGATAGAGAAATAGCGAGGGCTTTAGAGTTTAGTGAGTATGAATTGCATAGCTTATCGCTCACTACATCATTCATCCGTGTTTATTACATTTATGCATAATGTACAAAAAGTAATTTATGCTTTGTCCAGTTTGTAGCAGCCAGATACAGTTTATCGCTGTGGGTACCTCAAGGTGTAACCATAACCTGTGATATGACTATTATTGACATATCCACCATTCACCTGCCCATGTCAAGTGTAATGATATGTTTCTATGCACTGCAGGCACCTTGCTGTGGTAAACTGTATGTGTGTCGGCTGTGCCATGATGCAGAGGAGAACCACCAGATGGATCGGTTCAAAGTCAGGGAGGTGCAGTGCTCTGAGTGTCACACAGTGCAGCAGGTAACTGAGAAAACCAACTGCAACTTAGTTCCTAGCAGGACCACTCAGTGATCTGGAATGTCTTTGGTTTCCCTTTGATGTTTATGTTGCATTTTTGTATGCAGTGATTAACTCACATCACAAAGGACATTACAAATGAATGATATCACTCTTTCAGGCACAGCAGACTTGCCAGCAGTGTAATGTGCAGTTTGGGGAGTATTACTGTGACATATGCCACTTGTTCGACAAGGATAAGAAGCAGTATCACTGTCTGCCCTGTGGAATATGCAGGTGAGCATTAAATAGTTAATTTATCCTAAATACTTATCACACAGCTTTTTATGAATCTTTTTATGAGCATAGCCTTAGTAGAAAATACAACTAATTATATGGATATTTCAGAAATAAAAGTAAAATTTTCTCAAGGGCAGTGCCATCTTAAAGGAGCAGTGTGTAGGATTTAGTGGCATCTAGTGGTGAGGACTGCAGATCGTAACTAGCTGAAACTTCTCGCATGTGCCAAGGGTGAACTCCCGGTTAGAAGTCCATCAGTGTTCATTGTCCAGGAGCCGAATTATCAGTAGAGGTCTCCTCCTCTCCCAAAGAAACGGACCTGGTGATTTAAATTGGAAAACACTCAGACTAAAGCAGTTTCATGTTGTAAATCGTGTTGTTCTGACGCTGCGGAGGGGCTGCAAACACAAAAATGCAAAATCGTGAATGGCCCTGTGTGGAGCCAGTGTCTGGTTTGTCCTTCCTGAGCTACTATAGAAACATGGTGGTGCAACATGGCAATCTCCATAAATGAGGACCTGCTCCCTTTGTAGATATAAACATCTCATTGTGAGGTAACAGAAACACGACAGCTCTTATTTTCAAGTGATTGTACACTAAAGAAAATATACTTATTATATTATATTCAATTTCTGCCAATATATCCTCCTAAATCCTACACACTGGACCTTTAAAGTTGCATGCAAGATTTGTCTTTTTTTTGCTACAGTAATTCAAGTCAACTATCCAAGAAAAAAATAAGTGTTGTGATGTTTGTTTTATTGTCCTGATATTTGATTTCAGTGTGTCTAAATTGCACAACACAACAATGAATAATTTATTGAGTTTTCCGGGTTTCATGTTGACAGTTTTTTAGTCATGTTACACATTATTCATATATGAGCTGATTGTCATCTGTGTTCTCACCGCCACAGGATTGGACCCAAGACGAAGTATTTTCATTGTGAGAAGTGCAATCTGTGTTTAGCCCAGGATCTGCGTGGAAACCACAAGGTGACTATCAACCTGTTTCATACCCACAAGCATCATATTTATGCCGTTTGATATGCAAGTGAGTGTCCTCACAGCCGTCATTTACTATCATCTTTTATGTTTCAGTGTGTTGAAAATGTATCAAGGCAGAACTGCCCTGTGTGTATGGAGGTAATTACATTACATTTAATACATCAGGGAAGAGTTTGGTGAGGGCTGTTGGCTTTTTATGCAATCCATTACTGTCTCTGCAATTTGACATGACTTTATTCTGTATGTACAGGATATTCACACATCCAGAATTGGAGCTCATGTTCTTCCATGCGGCCATCTTTTACACAAGTATGATATATTATTCTCTAATTATGAATACAAAGATGAAGAGAAATGAAAAAATATTTTTAAAAAAATACGTTTTTATATGGACTAATAAATCAAAATGTTATATTTTCTATCGTCGCAGTATTGTTAAATTAATCTAATAGTTTAAATTAATTTAGTTATCATAGCTCAAGATGTGTTATGACATAAAGGTAACTATTAATGTGTTTGTTCACATTCTCTGCAGGACCTGCTTTGATGACATGATCAGAACTGGGTATGTCAAACAAGTCCTTTTTCCTGCTTATTGTATAGTGGAGTAACATACAGTCTTGTTCCAGATTAATGGACTATTTCTTTGATTGTTTGACATAAACATTTCAGGCATTGCTGGAGCACCTGATTCTGGCATCAGTCAATTTGTTTTCATGCGCCCAGCTGGCCAACAACGTTGTCGTGTAGACACTTGGTTGAGTTTAGGCTGTGATGTCGGGTGACCAACGTTCAATGGGATGTCTAATGCCAACATCAGCTTGTCGTAGAATACTAACGACTGAAGACACTGATATGTTGTTGGTTTTAAGTTGTGTTATAAGTTACCAAATCTTCCAAACATCTCATGCCACTGTCATCTTGACGGAGAATAACAACATTTAGTCGTAAGGTATGGAGAACAAAACCTAATATCTGCAGAGAGTCACAATGTTAACATCCACACAACATGAAATTCTTTAGTCATTAGACAGTTGAAATACTGTCAACCTGATTTTGATTCTAACCAGAATTTAACATCTGTTCAGCATCTTTCTGACGTCATATTGAAGTCCAGAGCCAGCTGGGTAGACAGGGGAATTACTGAGCAAATGGTGAAAGAAGAGATCATCAATGGAGTAATCCATCCTCTTATTTAAAATGATTCCATCTGATGTCTTGGATCTGACACTAAAGCTGGGCATACACTGTACGATTTGAGCTTGTTTCTGACCCATTTTTTGAGCCACACAACTCATTTTAGGGTTTGACTGAATTTCAGCTTTGTAAGGCGTTGTTTGCCGTGCGGTGTACAGGGGGAGTGAGGACCGATCATGGCCTGATGAACTGCTCCTGACTGGCTGTCGCATGTTTGGTTGAATTTTTTGACACATCATAAATTTTGGTCGGCCGTCGTCAGGCTCTTCCACTGTTGAAGAAGAGCCCTGAATCATCTCAGTCAATCACTTATGTAGTGTAACCAGGTAGTTTGTTGGTGCTGCTAACTGACAGACTTGATTTGCAGAAATTGACTTTTAAGTTCTTTCTGGGACCTCTGTCACTACATTATTGTGAACTATACTGATGTAACGTTACCGACCTCCACAAAAAACAAACCTCTACCTGCCTCAGAGCTTTCAAACAAATCTTTATTGATAGTTGTCAATAGTCAGAATGGTCTGCAGGGATTGCTGTTTTATTTTTTATTTTACACAATCAGTGCAAGCACATAAATGGTGAGCTCAGGCATTACATCATGGTTTACTTGTACAGTGGAATAGTTGGAATTAAACAACAGTAGTTTTAAAATGGATGTAAATCTTACAGTGTATGCACAGTTTAACACAAAGTTCATTTCCACCACCAACTTTTTGATTTTTTGTTAAATTTAGACACACTGGCACTGTGATTAAAAGCTCTGCTTCATCTGTGTGCTGTCACTCTGCTCGAACACATACACACACAAAGTCAGGTCTGGGGTAGGTGATGAGTCTGATCACTGACATGCTGCATGTATACATGGATTTACAGTACCCAGGTTACTACAGTGCACATAAAGGTAAGGTGGAGTAAGACCTTCCACTAAATGTCTTTTTGTTTTTCATTTGTTTCAGAGCATATCGCTGCCCCCTGTGTATGCACTCTGCCTGGGATATGGAGCACCACTGGGAGCAGATAGACAAAGAGATTGCCCAGTCACCAATGCCTACTGAATACCAGGGTACTACTGTCAAAGTAAGACCTCAGTAAAACAATAAATTACACATGTAATATTTGAGTGTAGTTAAAAGAAGGGTTGAATTACTGATACATCAGAATCTCATTTTTTGACACAACATGCCCAATTTTACATCGAATTCAGTCCAGTTTGTATAATCAGATAAACAGGCCTTGGTGGCTGTTATGAGTAATCATCCGGGTGGTTGTCTGTATATGTAATCTATTACTTTTGCTCTTCCTCACTACAGATTATATGTAACGACTGCCAAACCCACTGCACGGTGCCTTTCCATGTGCTGGGGATGAAGTGCAGTGGCTGTGGCTCCTACAACACAGCACAGGATGGCGGACTCATCCAACAGCAGACAGAACAGGACACTCAGCATGAGGCAGAGACAGACACAGAGCCAGAGCAGCAAGATCAACCTCAGTCACCCACGCCACAGTAAAACTGCAACCAACCACACTGGGTGACATTTGTGCTGTAGATGTTTGGCTGGTGCACTTACTTGTACTAACTTACATTGAGTGTAACAGTAGACTGAGCCAGTATTGCTAGATTGTACATATTACAAAAATCCATCTATTTTCTGTACCTGCTTATCCTCTTTAGGGCTGGAACCCGATCCAGCATGCACTGGGTGAGATGAAGGGTGTCAGGCTATCACAGGACTAACACACAGTCACACTTACGGGCAATTTGAAGTCATAGCCCATCTGACCACCCAGAAAGTTGTTGCTGGGGGTTGACAGTCAATCCATACAGCCACTGTGTGGCATCATAACAAAAATGAAGGTTGTACAGTATCAGACCAGTTGTTATTGTTTTCTGTTAAGTTCAGGGACTGTGGTGTGCATCCTATTTACTGTAAATGCCCTCAGCAAGACATGTGTCAGTTTGTTATATATACAGTACCTTATTTGTTAATTTGTCAAACACAAATAGAAATTAAAATTAGCCTCAGGCAGAGTATAGCGTGACTAACACAGTAGTCTGTACGCTAACTGGCCTACTGGCAGCATAGCACTAGGTACTGTGCAAACCAGGTGCAAATTATTTAAATAAAATTCAGGACTGTAAAAGTGGAGCCCTCACGCAGGGCATTTCAAATGGATCAAGGAATCATGCAAATATCTAGAGACATTCACTGGACATATGTGCAAAAAATTCCAAAAAGGTGCCTGTGCGGATTATGCCCCTGCATGTTTTTTTATTTTGCATAGATGTCCTGTCAGTCAAAGATTAAACAGACAGCATTTTTCTCAATTTTTGTCACACTCTTGGTCATGTCTTATTATTATTATTAATTAACGCTACAAGTGAAATTTATAAATTCCTGTCATAGTGCTGATCAAATTCTTGTTTCAAGTTGCACACTGCGAGCAAAAAAGGATTTCCCCGCAAAAAACACGAGTTTAGAACAAAATGACTGACAGCTTCCTGTTTTCTTTTTCTCTTTTTTCATCTAATAAGTTATTCTTTTTTTCTTTTTTTTAAAAAGGTGAAGTATAACAGACCAGTACTCTTGAGTTATGATGAGATATTAGATTTTTTTTTTTTTTTAACTGACAAGTCAACTAATTCTGTTACGTATGTAAATGCACATGTAATTTAGATAGTCTAAAAAATTACTGATTGGGCCTTTTTAACCTGCTCATTTTTCTAACGCCAGCATAGAAGATGACGTTATGCTCTGTGGCTTTGGAAATAAGTCTTGCCTGATTGTTATGATGACATAATTACAGCTGCAAAACATGCACTGATTGACTGTTTCCTTCTCATACATGCAATACTGTAATTTCTGGTACGGCTGCTGTGACATGAGGACCGTGACTCTGGTACTATTTGCTTTTTGTGTCTTTGTTAATTGCAGATGTAAATTTGGTTACCAATGACACTAATACAGACTCCCAATAAACAACATCATTTTACTGAAACACTCTTGTGTTGTCTCCTGAACCAATAATTGAGTTAGAGATAATAACATTTAATCACATTGTTCACAGCTGCTCATATGAATACATTTGAGGTGTTATATTTCCATTTCATTTGTATAGCAGTCATGTACATTAGCACCATTATAACAAATTAACTACGAATGAAGGGAATGCACATCAAGTCAGGCACACTCTGGATATCTGAACCTGATAGTACAATGATAAAGTATCAAGACAGCACTACTTACTAAAAACTAAACCTAAAATAGAACTACAACTGAAATGGATAACTGTTCCTGACAGGGTCAAATGCTGTCTCCTCTAGGTGGCTCTGGCTCAGTGGTTGCAAACTGGAAAGTGAAACAAACAGGAACACCAGTCAGAGCGGTGCCAATGGGGATTGGCAGGGGTGGGGCTCTGTGGAATGGTGGAGGTGTTGGTTTGATTATATGTGGAGGAAAGGGTGGAGTGGCACCCTGGGGGAATCTCTGGTATGTGGTGATGGTGGTTGTGGTGGTGGTAACTTGTGGTTGATCTGTGCCACCAACAGCTATGACTGTATCTGTAAGCCCTGGGTGTCGTGAGACCTCTGTATGTGGTAGACCTTGCACATTGTCAGTGTTAGGCGAGTCCTGTGCTGGATCAGAATCGGGCATGTCCTGAGGATAGTCTGCACCCAGAGCAGTTTGTGATGGATCATCTGGCATGAGTTGTAAAGGCACTGTGTCAGTGGAGGTTTGTGGGTCCTCGGTGTTTGGCAGGGCTGAGGTATCAGGTGTAGCTGGTGAAGGTCCTGGGTCTGCAGAGGGAAGTAGGGCTGCAGCATCCAGGGAGTTCGTCTCTTCAATGGCATTAGGCATGTCTGTCTCTGTGAACGCTGGCTGCAGGGGCTCCTGTGAAGGCTCGACGTGAGTGGCAGTCTCCTCTGATGAGTCTGCCTCACTGGACTCTGATGAATCCTCACAGTTACTTACACAGACCTGTTTTTGAAACAAGGAATGTTCTTAATATTTGTTACAGGTCTTCTTTAGATTGCTTTACAGCTAGGCAAGTATGCTCAAAATGCTCAACACTCCAATATGCTAATAAAAATAAAAAATATAAGGTGTTGCCGTAGCCCAACAGAGGTCATTGCTCGACTGCTGTGAGTGAGTCTGTACACTCGGTGTCAAACACTGTACAGTCTCTCTGATTCATTACTTTAAAATGTCTTAAAAAGTGAAAACCTAGAATGAAATATGAGTGTTATGTCGGCTATATCAATTGTTATAGTATTTGTATAGTGTTAGTATGTCATAAAAAATCATAGTATGTCATAGAAGGTAACTATAAAAGTCATAGTATAATGTATCATAAGATAGTCATAGTGTATAAACTTTTCCTGTGAACCAGTTACTGTAAATGCTGGCTCCCTAAAATGGAGCTCAGTCATCAGAACTTTAAGAACTGAACAAAGATTTTTGTTCAAATTTTGTGAAGTTTCTAAAAATTTCTCCCAAGTGGAATTCCCACCAGACCCCACTAGAGGACTGGGTCGCAGAAGGTGTTGATTGAAAATGGTTTCCAATGTAAAACAGGTGATTACAGCCCTGCTTTATAGTGGATGTAGCAATAGTAGAGCTACTCACTGGTTTGGACAGCACCAGAGTCACCATGAAGGCAGCACAAAGCGTAATCCTCAGAACTGCCATGGTTGTCTTTGCTGAAACAAAAAAGTAAAACCTATATTTTTAAAGTGGTGCATCTACTCCATATTTCAGACAGAAATATTGTACTTTCATTTACCTGACAGCTACATTTACTAGTTATTTTGCATATTTTTCATATCATTCTTCATACAACACATACAATCAGGTTGTTAGATGCATTTTTCAGTGAAAAGAAACTCCCTCTAATGAAGTCATTTTAGTCTGGAATTCAGACTGAAATATATTTTTTTCCATTAAACAAGTGAAAAGTAATCTGCAAGTGAGGTAGGAATATGTCAACACCTTTTCAAAGCAAATACACTTGTTTCACGAGAAAAAAGAAAAGGCAAATTAAAATGGTCGAGCTACTTTGCAAAAAAGTTTTTAGGACTCGATTATAGACAGAAATGTCTGAATAATTAGGTAAAACCAGCTAAAAAAATGCACATGAAAGCATCTATTAAGAAATATCTTACAATATACTGTAATCTTTGCATGAGCTACAAAAAAGTATCAACAACAGTGAAATATTAGATAATACTCCTGCTTCAAAACCTACCTTGTTATGCTGAGTATCCTCTTGTGCCTTCAGACACAGCAGACTCTCTCTGAAATGTCTCAACTCTGACAAAAGCAGTACAAGAAATGCTCATTTCTTCTCACTCCTGCATTGGACATGTTTTTATATGGCTGCTGGCATGTGTGGGTACAATAAATCAATAAATTATCATCTGGTTCACGTCTTTAGCGTTACTGACTTCAGCCCTGACTCACTAACAGTTCAAACTAAATCATTAATTCCCCAGACACGGCTAAATTAGAGGGTGCTAAATATTGTCAGAGGATAATAAGAGAATAAGTACACAAGAAGGCCCTATTCATAAGCAGAGTAAACATGTGTTTTGTGGTTTTAGTGTGAACAATAGGAAGAATCTAGTTTAGACTTTAAATATATGTAATCAGAATTTCATGGTAATGTCCTGTCATGTGCAATCATTACAGTGACCGCAACAAAAGCCACATCATTCACATCAGATTTTTTTCCTTCTATATCCTTAGTTTGCTAAAGTATCCACTAGTTCCATTGCTTTTCTTTCAGCAGTCAATGAAATAAATCCTTTGTTCACAGAAACAAATATCGATTTCCACTAAAGCAGGGGTGTCCAAAGTCCGGCCCGGTTGACTTTCAAAATATATTACATGTGGCCCGCCACAAAATATTGGTCAACCAAGCAAGATCACTTTGCATTTTACCTGTTCACCTCACAATGCTGACCAGATAAAATGAGGAACTATCATACAGTTTGTAGATATGCATCAAATGGGAAGTATGCAGGCAGAACTAATGTGTTTTCATAATTAGACAGTAAACAAGAAAACAGAACAGTTACCTAACAACAGACATTTCCTATAGCAGACATGGCCACGGCAAAGAAGCATAAATTCGACAGCGAAGACCACCACTTTTAGAAGCCATGGAAGGTTGAATACATTTTTACTGAAAGATTGTGCGGCAGTAGCTCAGTCCATAGGGGCTTAGGTGGGGAAGTGGTGGGTAACCGGCTCAAGTCCCCATCCAGACTGAGTATGGAGCATGGACTGGTGGCTGGAGAGGTGCCAGTTCGCCTCCTGGGCACTGCCAAGATGCCCTTGTACAAGGCACCAAACCCCCAATTGAACCCCAACAGCCCCCTCACCCTGACATCCCTCCATTTAATGCATGTATAGTTCCTATTTGTGCATGTGTGTGTATTTCAGGCCTGTGTGTTCATGACAACAGAGTGAAAAAATTGAATTTCCCCTCAGGGATTAATAACAAAGTATATCTTCCTCTTCTTCTTAAAACAGTTACATGTGTCTCGTTTGATTGTATTTTTTTAATAACCTATATGATGTGAGAAGCAGCTGGCCCCCTGGCATTTTCACATTATCTAATCTGGCCCCCCTTCAAAAAGGTCTGGACACTCTGCACTAAAGTAACAAACCCTCCTAAATTCCCATCAGCTACATGTCCCCATGTCTACATTTATTCTCATAATTAACTATTACAGTCAATAAAGAAGACACATCTTCACCAAATGTGTAAGTCAGGAATGGGAGCATCAAAGCAGTGGACTTAAAGGCCTCACACACACACACACACACACACACACACACTAACACAAGTGTTTGTAATTACAGTGGCTGATTAGGTACCAATTGTGTCCATGTGCATGTATTGATAATAATGATAAATATATAACTTGTCCACCCTAAAAGGGGCGAAAGAGTTAATAGGAGGTTAAGGGAGATGTCAGTAAAGCACAGTCTGGAAACACCCACAGTGCTCCAATCAGCCAAAAATAAATATCACATGTGTAGGTTTACATGGCTGTGCGGGTCTTTATCATCACTCATCATCATCACAATATCACATGCAAAATGTACTCAAAAGTATCAAAAGTAATAGTACTCATACTCTCTTTATCACAGGATTTTTGTCATTGATTATAAGTAAGCAGCATTTTCACTGCACAGAAACATGGACTCATCTATCCAAGCCAGTAGAGAGCGCTGTTGTGTTGTGTTTACATGTGAACGACCCAGTTTCAGGATGTGTCTGTGCCAAAGTTACTTCATGTTGGGACTGTTGTTTACACACACTGTTTCTGTGCTGAGCATGTAGAGAACAGCATTGGGACAACTTTTCATAATTAGTATCCTCTTCAGAACTCACTGCTGAAACCATACTTTTAGTTAGAAGGTGTTTTTGTAATGTATGTTTGTTTAATTTAAGAGAATTAGTTTGCCTGTGTGTATTTTTTTTTTTTTAATTTTATATACTTTATTAATCCCGGAGGGGAAATTCAACTTTCTTTGTTTTTTTTTTATATATTAGGGTTAGGGTTAGGGTCAGGGTTAGGTATGTGTGTATGCAGGTTGATATATGTATGCTGCATGATGCATAGCCTATGTAACATGCAGTGGTGTAAGAAGTACCCAGATTCTTTTTACCTGAGTAAAAGTACCAGTAGCACAGTGTAAAAATACTCCATAGTCCTTCAAGTAGTACTTTCACTGAAGTAGCACTTATGTAAAAGTACAGAGATATTATCAGCAAAATTTACTTAAAATATCAAAAGTAAAGTACTACTTCCACAGAAAATTAGCCTGGTGATTGACACATTATCATAAGTCATACTTTATTTTCAGATTGTTAAAGGTCCAGTGTGAAAGATTCAGTGGCATCTAGCTGTGAGGTTGCAGAAGTGGAACTTCACTGATGTGCTAAGCATGTAGGAGAATTGTGTTGGGTGAAGCGAAAACTGGAATGTGTTTAGTTTGTCTGTTCTGGGCTACTGTAGAACAACATGGCGGACTGAAGAAGAGAACCTAATGTGTATGTCGGTACAGCTCATTCTGAGGTAAGGAAAACACAGTGATTCTTAGTTTCAGGTGATGAAAACATAGTTATTTGTATTATATTTCATGTCTGCCAGAGATGCCCCTAAATTCTACACACTGGACCTTTAATACTGTAAATGACTGTGTGAATAGCATTTTATCCCTGTAGATGGTAAAAGTGCAGCTACTATTACTATTACTACTATTTCATATACAGTGAGTTTAGTCCAGCGATTTCCAGCCTAGAAGTCAGACCACCTGCAAAGGTCACAGGATAATTTAGGGGGTTGTTAGATGAGTGTGGTCGGAAGGAAGAATAAAAAGTGCTGTGACACAAATCTGTATTTTTTATAGCAGGGGCGTAAATATAGACAATGCAGACAGTGCAGAGAGTGCAGACAGTGCGGTTGCACTGAGGCCCGTGAAGTGGGTGGTCCATAGAGAGAGTGGGCCCTCCAACAATGTGTTGGGTGAAGAATGGGCCCTTATGAGTGATTGCCAAAGAACTGTCATTTAAATGAAAAACAGTGCCATTTGCTATATATGCCCTTGAAAAGGACAAAACCATCGTAGTCATACATATATATATATATATATATATATATTTATATTTATATATTGTAAAATAGTCTATAGCATCAAATTATATGCTTATTCCAAATAAGTTATAATAAATTAATAAAACTGTTAAATGTTGGTATTTTTGTGTCATATTCAGATGTGCAGTGATGATTGTTTGGTAATATGTATGTTGAAGTTATCCAGTGTCAAGTATCTGATCATGTGACAAGACAATATGTGAACAATAGCATGAGCTAGGACCCCTCACAACTACCTTACACCTCTGTTTCATAGTATCAATTTTTTTCTTTCTTGCGAAAGTTTGTGGGAGTTTTACCTCTTTGGGCCTCAAACAGTCATGTAAATTAATTCATGTGAGAAGTTTTGAGGGGAATCGCTCTTTAATGGAGCTGCTAACAACTCAAAGACATCTGTAATGTGACAAGAGGCCCCAACAAGACATTGTTTTATTATAAGATGTCCCAAGCCAAAATTATTAGGGCATCCTAGGATATCATGTGTTCATTTTGTAAAATTTTCATCTGACAGGAACTAGAAACTAGCTGTCCAGTGACTGTAGCGGAATTAATACTGTGAGCGCAAGCACCTCAAAATTGTACCTATATGTTCTTAATGATATTCCACCACTGGTATCATGTTGTATGGATATCTTTTACTTTTCATTTTTCTTATTAAGCACTTTTTTATCGTTGGTTTTGATGAGATGCTACATAAATAAGCTACTGTTATAATTGCCATGTGAGTATTTTACGGCCTATTTGCCCACCTGTTGATATTTTGACTATGTTTGTGTCGATGTCTTTGTTATTACTCATCTCCAGAGAAACACGTCCTTTACTTTCACGGTTTTGTGTGAAGGATCAGCAATCTAGATGCCAGAGAATGCAAACATAATGTACAAGTTGTGCAGCTGATGTTGGTTATTGTTTTTCAAGAGTCACTGACCTTATTCTTTCAGTAAAAGGCCACTGTGAGCATGTTTATAGGCATGTCTTTCAGCTGCCCTCACAGATGCTGTGGTGTCTAACAACTTCTCTATGTTGTATCTTTTTTTTTTAATTTCCAAATTCAGCATTTCTTTGTCTTTGATCCACCTTCTTGTTTTTTGTTAAGGAAAGTTGGCAGAAATGAAAAGTTGGAAGTGGACTGGAAAGGAAAGAGGGCAAACTGAATGGGAGAAAACCTTTGAGAGTTAATGTACTCCTTTATCTTTTCTCTCTCTTTCAGTGTAAAACGCTCACTTTCTCTGCCTGGATCACCTTATACCATTCTCAGGTTCAGCCTATCAGCACCTTTTTGTGTAGAGCTCTTGTTACCCCACCCCACCCTTGGGAAGATGGCATTATACTGTATTTGGAAGGGTAACAGAGCTCCCTCTATCTCCCTGAGACATGCCACTGACCTGTAATTAAGTCCCATTGTACTATTCAGAGGAAACTCCTCACCAAAACGGACAGAGGGCAATGTGTGTGGATTTCCAACAGCCCCGATACCGCTGTGACTAATGCTCCACCACACAAGCTGGGTTTATCAAAATGGACCACATGCAGCACACATTAGGGCTCGCATTTTCCCTCTCCAGAGAACTCAAAGCTATGTTGATTGATAATGAGATACAATCCACACTGTCCATCTCTCATTAGTGAGCCATTGCTGGCTGCTTCTGTCTGTGTTCTCACCGCTAGCTCTCTCTCTCTCTCTCCCTCCCTCTTTCTCTGCCTCAGCCTAGTGCCCTCCCCTCCACCCCATCCCCGCCATTCAACCCCATTGATCATGCATGCAGAAATTTAACACACCCCTTAATTCCTGTCCAAATAGCCCCTGTCCCACTTCCAGAGCTTCATCTGCTCGTCTGCAGAGGATAGAGTAGGCCTGTGTGCGGGCAGGACACTGGCTGCAGCACTCAGTGAGGATAAACTGTGGCGGAGAGGACAATTACGAATCTAAATCTGTGCCCAAACATCCTGCATTACACACTCTGAGCTTGTAGTGTTGCTCTGACTGAGTGTGTTACAGGTATGTGTGTATTTAGGAGACATAACCAGCACTATAAGTGTCTCCAAATCTCCAAACTTTGCATTAAACTCTGAACACTGGGTAGGACAGCACCCATTTTTACACCCACTGCAAGTCAAAGCTGTCTTTGAGTTGCTTCAGCTATTGATTGGCCTTAACATTGGTTAGCGGGTCACATGTTGAGTCAGTGTTGAGAAGATTAGCTGGAGCTGGCTTTGGTACTAATTAAATACTTAAACCCCAGCAATGAATGAGCACACAACACACAAACCTCCTGTTATACCACATCACATAAGCCGGTTTGCAGTATGGCAGCATGTATTAAGACAAACACATTGGTGCTGATGATATCCAGACTGAGAACACTGATACAAATAAAGTCTCCACAGATATTCACTTAAAATGACTTAACAAAAAACCCATTGGTGAATTGAAAAGGTTAGTGAAATTATAGTTAATGAATTAGTTAACAGTCAGTGATAACAGAGGGGTGAAAAATACAATAAAGTAATTATGCAACACACTATAAGGGCCTCTGGGTGTATTAAAGGAGCAGTACAACTCCATATTAGAGAAACATTGGCTTCATGACTTAGTGTTATTTTAGTCTGTTAGTAGAATTGAGGATTGATAAGTAAATCCTTAACCGACTGTTGGCAGTAAACTTATTCAATTTGTGGCTTCACTAACTTTTCTATGGAAACTGTATAAAGACAACACATTTGTAGAGTCGACTACAACATGGCCTGTTATCAGTAAAAGTTGTGTGTTTTACCAGATTAAATTAAAGGTGCATGATATTAATTTCCTCAAAAACCAAAAATGCCGTTTACATCCACATGTGGTGTGTCACAATGTGTCATATTTTTTTCCAGACTTTATTCATTTAGAGGACCTCTCAAAAATGACTATAGTACAAATGCAGATTGGTCCCTGTGACTGTAAATTGTGCCTGTTCACACTTTATTGAAACAAGGGTGGAAATTGCATCAAGTTGATTAAAATCAGCCAGAATGAGACAGGAAGTTATGAGATTGTGCCTTCATAATAAAGGCGTAATGTTTGTCACTTAGGGAAAGAAAACTGTAGTTGAAAACTTAAGGCTGTCTGATTCAGCTTTAGATTACCTATGGTTAGGATTTTCTGATGTTTTATTAGCCTCCATGATCTTATTTGACATCTCATAGGCCAAGCTGTTTTGCAAGTGTGATGTTTCCTTTCTGTTCAGTCAGGTAAAGCTCCAAAATACCTTTATAAATAACCAATTATTAGTATTAATAAGTTACTTTTAAAATCAAATTTCATCATAAGAATAATATTTATGGGGGCGTCGGTGGCTTAGTGGATAGAGCAGGTGCCCCATGTACAAGGCTGTTGCTGCAGCGGCCCAGGTTCAACTCCAGCCTGTGGCCCTTTGCTGCATGTCATTCCCTCTCTCTCCTCTCTCCCCCCTTCATGCTTGACTGTCCTATCAATTAAAGGCTAAAATGCCCTAAAAATATATATCTAAGAGTAATATTTATGGACTATATTATGTAGATAATAAGAAGGGTTTGTGTTTTATGATTTGATTTTCTTTCTTTTTTTCCCCACATACATAGGCTAAATAAGATTGTGCTTCACCTAAAGCTGGTATTATTTCCAACACTGACATAAAATGATATGGATTTGGTGCGTTCGCTCCTCATCTATAAATTCAGTCTAAAGACTGTCAGTGTAAGACATTTTTATTTTTAAGGCTTGCAGCCAGTGTGTGAGACTAAAAGTTCATCCCAGGAAAGACGAGCCCTCTACTAACCAAACACAACCGAATCACTCAGAACAGGAAATACCCAATATAAATAGGTCTTTATTTATTGATTAGTGAAATGGAATTATGCATTGGTTTGATATGATAGGCCTAAGTTGTTTCATTACAGTTAGCTACCTAATTTCAGCTAAACAAAAATCAACACTGAAATTAAATGGACTGATGCTAACTCCCAGACTGCTCTGAAATATTTAAGCAGTAGCGAAATCCAGAATTTTTTTAAATTGTGCATGCATTCGGGCACTCACAGTTGATATGATCCGCTATTGCCTGTCACTTTTCATAAATATCAGTGATCAAAATACATTGTTTTTACATTTCTCTATAGACTGTACAAGTAGCTACTACCCCAAGGCTGTAGGCACAGAGTTAACATAGGCCATTATATTATATATGATATTATATATTAGGTATCATAAGTAAGTACGGCTATACAGCATACTCTACTACTCTGTACATAAAGCATACATATGCAGCATAACCTAAGTGGCTGACACATCAA
Source organism: Epinephelus moara (assembly GCF_006386435.1). Taxonomy (NCBI): domain Eukaryota; kingdom Metazoa; phylum Chordata; class Actinopteri; order Perciformes; family Serranidae; genus Epinephelus; species Epinephelus moara. Next base: position 12,168,107 of record NC_065513.1, read on the forward strand.
CACTCGTATTACATTCTAATCTCATTACTTTTTAACGCATTAAAATGTGGCATTGATTGACAGTGATTGTAATTACCTACAGCAATCTGACAATGGCTTCTGCTGGGCTACAACATCAAATGTAAAATGTAATGACTGATTCATATTTGTAGCTTCAGGGAAGGTAAAAACAACAACAACAAAAGATGGAGTCACTCCTCAGCCACTCCCTTCCTCTCATAAAGACCAGTCCCTTATGAAAACCCTGTGTCCTCATATGAGGAAATCACATTTTGGGTTTACTTGACCTTATACTTCATTCTACTTAACTTAGACCTGTTGTCCTAGTTTGTGGACTCGTTTTTTTGCCACCAGTAAGAGCACAATACACCAATCCATGTAGGCTAAAAGCAAGATGGCAGCCATTTCTGCCAAGTCAGTCTCCATCTGATCCTAACACAAAAGGTCCAAAACCTGATCACATATTATGGTTGAAACTTGTTTAGTTATGATTAATAATGTTTGTCGCTTGATATGGCAACAATTTGACCAATTTTAGCAACAGTAACAGGTTGAGACCCTGTTAATTAGGAAGTACTGGTTTGAAGACATTGGGACTTTATTATCGTCTCGTTTGAGGACATTGGGACTTTGTTGTTGCTGACAATGTTTAGTGTTGTATACTTATCGGGTCCTATTGATGCTAAATAGCTAAGAGAAATTAAAAATGCATACAAATTTAAAGTTCAGGTCTTAGGAGAATCACGCCACCAGGTTTTTATTTTGAAAGGCTGCAGCGGAAGCGGCGTGGTCGGTCACTGTTGCTTTGACGCCGCAGCCGCGTGCCCCGGTGGTGGGATGAGAGAGAGACAGCAGCGGGACTGAGTGACTGGAGGAGGAGGTGGAGTCTGTCCCAGCCTGCATCTGGCCCGCTCCCCTCTCTGTCACCCCGGGCCAAACCCGCCCAGCTCCTCTCACTCACTCTCCGCCTGTTCTCCCGCACGGCTCGGCTCGGACGCACGCAGCACTCTCTCACAACACACAGCGAGGACCCGGAATGGAGACGGAAGGGAGCCAGAGCAGCCTGTCCACCACGGACTCCCCTCACGACCCCTGGTAACGAAAAAACTTTTTATGAGCAAACTCTCTTTCCACCTTCTGCTCCCACACCTCAGGAACAGACCGGGTATTCTGCGAGGGGACTGTGGGCTGCAGACAGACGCACACACACACCTCCACACAGAGAGCCTTCATGTTAAATCAGAGATGATACACTCTCTAATTCTGTCTTTGCCTCCTGGATTACACTTTTAAAACCTCAACAACAACTTTGTCTTACTGTGCAAGCCCTTAAATATCAAACTCACTAAATCCTCCCTTGGTGAATATGTGAATATCTTATATTTTCTCTTTTTTCCCCACAGCAAAATGTTCATAGGTGGACTCAGCTGGCAAACAACACAAGGTAAATCTTTTTCCACCACTTCTTGCTCTCACAAAATGCCACTATGTCTTTAAAACTCCTGGCGTGGATCAGGTTTAACTAAATTAAACTCATTTGAAAAGCTGTATTTCTTAATATTTCTGTTTGTTTACATTGAAGTTGTTTATTTGTGTTCTCTTTTTTCTGAGTTTTGAGTTTGAATCCTGCTCCAGAATGAATGCAGCCATTCACAGCCACCATAGCATGAATGATTGATTCTTAAAAGCTTATTAAAAAGGGTGAAATTATACTGTTCAGTTTGTATTAAGATGTGAATTTTTAGTTGGAATTATTATGCACTTTATAGTTTTTTGAGTCTTGGTGACAAGTGATTTACGTCTGACACATTTAATTGAAATATGTATGAGGTTTGGTGAGAGAAATCTCAGCAGAGAGGGGAAAGTTGGACTCTCTGCAGTCGAACCCTTTGCTGAATTTTTATCACAAAGTTGTCACTTACTGTCAACATTCTGTTTGACAAATTAATGTGTCTCCTCTCCATCTTGTTTTGTTCCCCAGAGGGTTTGAAGGAGTACTTCTGCAAGTACGGCGAGGTGAAGGAGTGTATGGTGATGCGAGATCCGGTTACTAAGCGCTCGAGGTGAGGGAGCTGTGAGGCCGGCTTCTCCGCCGGAGCTGAAAGTTTATCTGACCTCCGTGATTCCTCGCTGCTCATGAAGTATCATTACATGTCAACATCAGTTTCTGTGTCATTAATACCTTCTCCCCCCTCCCCTGGTGTCTGCAGAGGGTTTGGATTCGTCACCTTTGTTGATCAGGCCGGCGTGGATAAAGTTTTGGCCCAAACCAGGCACGAGCTGGACTCAAAAACAGTGAGTTCTCTGTATTTACTTCCCACCACCGGTTAATCCCATTGCTCAGTGTTTGATTAGTGGATTTTCCAATAATCCGCTAGAGAGGTGTATCATTGCTACATTTTAGTATGTTTACTAAGGTTCCACTATGCTGATGTTTTTCTCAAACCACACCTCAGATGTGACCACTTTACATGATTAAGTCAGCCGTCGATGGTGGAGACACATGGGAGAATGTGCTCTCTCTTCGCTCTTCAGCCGAACACACAAGAAAATGTTACCCAGTGTCAATTTCCATAGAAACAAGGGGAACCGGACAGGGTTGCTCTCACTGCCAGGCTTTGATTTGGTTTCTAGGAAGAGCGGACCAAAACTTTCTCTGCTTTTTTTTTCTGTCCCAAGGGGTAGAATTGACCCCAAAAAGTTTCTGTATGGAAGCAGCAAATGCAACCTGAAACCATCAAGGTGTGAAAGCAGCAGCTCCTCACAGCTTCCTGTTGATCTCAGGAAGAATAAAACTGTGAATGTAGCGCTGATAAAGCCAGGCCCTTTCACCTATGTGAATTGTAACTTAAAATGCATTAATCGCCTGTGTTGCAGTGTGTGTGTGTGTGTGTGTGTGTGAGTGTGTGTGTGTGTGTGTCTGTGTGTGTGTGTGTGTGTGTGTGTGTCTTTTTGTCAGTAATGAATGTGGGCCGGTCTGGGAACAATGTGGCCCGTTGGTCGCCATAGGGACCACTGCCCCCGCCTCTCTCCTCTGTGGGAGTGGTGATGGCTGCTGGTTAGTCACTGTATTGAAATGAGGGGAGGCTATTTCTTCTTTCCCCTTTTGTGCTCCGAGCGATGCACCTTCTCGAATCTTTGGAGGATAAGTGGAGGAGCTGAAGTAGGAAATGGAGAGCGGAAACAAATGGTGGTTTGCTGTAAAAAGTTACAAGGAAATGAGAAATTTTCATTAATATGAATCCAGAATTAGGAAGAGTGGAAGTTGATTGATAGAGAAGTTTATCTGTATTTTTTTTCCATGGTTTCCCAAGTGCCCTGCTGCTGTAGTGTCACTTGCAGGCACAACAGCTCTGACAAGTAGCGGCATCATGGTTGGACGCCACTAACTCGCCATGGGGTTTGTTTCCATAGTGACCCCCCCCCCCCCCCCCCCTCCCCATCCACAGTTGAAGAATGGCTCTGTCACAAAAGAATAAAAAGGAAGATAACAATGCACATCATTTACAATCATTTCTTGAATACCAGAAATCAAGACGGCGTAAACAGTCACAGATAGTGGAGCGGGGGCCGTGGTGCTGACAGTTTATCCTCACGTCGCCTCTCCTGCTATAAGCAACTTATTAAGTGTATTTCCTCCAGAGATGATTTCCCCTTTTTAATTTCTCCTCTAAACTTGTGTGTGTGTAAACTCCGCACAGCCTCGCGGGCTGTGGCAGGGCCTCTTGTGGCTGGCAGTTGGGTGTGTCGTGGCGTTTGGTGGGGGCTGTGGCAGCCTCAGAGAGTGTGTGCTTGGCGTGGAGAGGGCTCAGTGATCAGCCACAGGGGTTGGATGGTGAGTAGAGTAGGCCTTTTTAGACAGCTCACCCTGCCCCCCTCTCCCTCTCTCTCATGCTAACAGGTTATCCTGTTAGAGAGGGGAGAGAAAAGTTCTCCAGTGGCAACAGAAAGAATGTGCCATGCTGTGACGGACTGAACCGCTCCGGCGCTGGAATTAACAGAGCTTTGCACAGCCCAGAGGCTAAAGAGCAAATACAGTGCTGCAGAGGAATTTATTGGTACTTATTGTGTTGAAGGACAGATGCTGCCCGGTTCTGACCAGCATAGGACGGGGAGTTTTACTGTGATTTATGTAACTGCTGCTCTGTTAGTTGCCCCTTTGGGTGCCCTCCCAGCTTCCTGCTATCTGTAAAGTTAGTGACGGCTGATGCAAACTGCATGTTTGTGGGACAAAGTTTCCATTCAATTGCAGCTCCAAGGTGCACAGTGGAGAGTTTTACAACAAAGTCACACAGCTCTTTGCAGAGTTGCATCAGGCCAGTTTGCGGCCCCCGTTAACCATTTCCATGCTGACTTGAGTGGAAAGAAAGAAGAGGGGGGAAGGTGGGATAACTCTGTCTGTGATTAGTATGGCTCTCCTAACTAATAGGATTGGAGTCAACAAGCTTGAGTTGTTCCTTAGAGATGTCGAGTGCTGCCCAATGGGCATGTTGCGTTAAGTGCGTTCCCAGCTCAGGCTGTGACAGGCAGCGAGCTTGGCCAACTGTTGCATAGCTGGGATGTAGTTGGTTAAAGGGGATTGCCCTGATTTCATAAACCTCTCTTGGAATTATGTTCAGCCTCTTCCCTGTTACCTCACAGTGAGTGCAGAGAGGTTAGGCCTCTGCCCAAAAAACGCCTCTGATACCTTTAAGTGACTTAACATGTCTTTGTGTAGGACAAAGTGTCATTTTGTAAGTTTAAGACCCCCTCCAGACATGTTTCATGACATATAAAAAAAAAGCACTGTCAGTATTTTGTGTCTGATGTTTTATTTACAAAAAAAGTTCAAATAATAATAATAATAATTCAAAATTCTTAAAATTAGCTACTGCTTCTACCTCATTGAAAAATTCAGAATCTACTAATATGCGGATTTGTTTTAAAAGTTTAACTGCTGGACATAAGAAGTCTCTTTCACAAAAAAGTCCAGTCTCTGTGTTGGAGGTTGCAACTTTCCATAACACACTGGTGTAAGTTGCATACTGGGCCACAATCGGCTGCCAGACTAGTTGTGATGCCATAAATGATGCTCATATGTCAAGGTCATAAACTCAGATTTTAGGTAAGTACAAAAGAGACATCTCCCCTCATCAGATGACTGCACTCTTGTTTCCACCTGGTGTTAACATGCATCTGGGATGATCCGATCACATGTGAACAGCTCTCCGTTTACACCTGGCACTAGAATTGTCTCGTCATGCGTCTTGAGTGACCACTTGTAATCAGATTTCATTTCCCTGCTCTACATGCAAATAAACTTGTACATCATTTACATTTGCAAATACCAAATGAATTTTTTTTTACTGGTGTGAGGCAGCAATGCACATCCTGTGCCCAGTCTGCTGGAAATCAGAGGTTTGGACTTGAGTCACCTGCCTTAGACTCATTCACAAATTTGATGACTATAGATCCAACCTGACAAAATCAATGAATGTGACTTCACTTGGAGCATTTTGACTTGAAAATACTTGATATCTTCCCCAAACTTGTGCCTCAGATCAATTAATTTCCCTACATTTGCATTAAGTAACGTCAATGCTATTCATTCCTGAGTCGATACTTAATTCCCCTGATTCACTTTGTCTGAAATGAGGTTACTGAGCTCCGGTTAGAAAAATGTATACCAAAGATAACATTGTTTGCACAGAAAAATGACATGATGGTCAACAAAAACAAATAGCGGTATGCAAACAATGTTGGTTTAAAATTAAAGACAACTTCCAACTTCAGTGGACATTTGAAGTTGCTCAAAGAACAGTAAGGCGAGGCTAATATTAACATAGCAAACTAATGCCTAGAGTTTAGGACTTGGGACTTGTCCGTTTTGACCTGGAACTTAATTCGAAACTTAAGTGCAAAGACTTGAGACTTACTAGTGACTTGAAAAACAATGACCTGGTCCCACCTCCGTGAAGAAGTTTGTCAAGACCTTGACGTGAGGACAAGATCGAAACACCACAGACAGGGTCTATTTCTTGGCGTGTTTCAGGCAAACCAAATTACCCAAGATGTTTCACATGCTTGCAATAAATCAGTTGTTTTTTGCTATTTAAAACAATGGTGTTGGTGCGCAAATGAGTACATACTTCCACCTACATGAAGGACATCAGCTGAGTAGGGAGTCCTTCAGTATGGCCTTGGACACATTAGGGTAATACTGCTGAAAGAATGAGGCCATATGCAGCCCAGACCAGTTCCGAATGTATTGTGAGCGATCTGTTCTCAAGACGCATTCCCCTCATTCCCACCAAGCAGTCCGGTTCAGTTCAGCTCAGTTCATTACACATTAGAACAGCTATTTTTGTGTTTCCATTGACAAAAGTTGTGGATGGTACCAGTAGAACCATCCCTCTGTTGAGGTACCTAGCTCAATGACCCGCTAGTATTAGGTGGAGCTAGAAACACTGCAGTCTGTTTATTGGTCAAGAGAGAATGGTCACTCTTGCTTGACAAGGACTCAATGCACAAACCCAGCATTTTTAAACATCCCATCAATTGCAACAGAGACTGTAACCACTGTAAAGAAACTCTGACAGTGTCAGCATGCAGACATTCATCGTCGGTGAAAAGGAAATTACCGTAAGTGCAAACTTGACGAAGCAGTAACGCAGCTATTACTATCTGGTAACAACTCCGCCTACATTTAAGGGTACTATTTGCGTTGGAAATATGAAACAGATCTAGTGTTGTCCATGTTGAAACCACTCTTATGTCTGGAACCTTCTGTCTACAACGGGCTTGAGACACGCAGGGTCAGATTCCGGAGTTAGCCTCCTTCAGGAACCTGATCGCGTTTCATTCGGCGGTGGGAACCTTTTGCGACCGCATGCCTTTGCTGATGCCGACCCCAGCAGGATTCAAACCCTGGACCTTCCGCATGGAAGACTAATGCTCTAACCCCCTACACTAGGAAATGGTTCTAAGGGTACTATACCGAAACTGCTTGGTGGATACGCAGCTAATGAGGATGCACTGGATTCAGTCACATCTGTACTTAAAGCTGTTAACTTATGATCTGATCACCAATGATGCATGTTAATATCAGGTGTAAACAGGGTAAAATAAGAAAACAGCCTTTCAGTGTCCAACTCTGCACAGTGAAGCTCAAACATCCTGGTGAAGTGACATTTCTGAGCATAGGAGACTTTAAATACATCTTTTGACTTTGCTTTGATCAACCTTCTCCCCCCCATGAAACAAAGCGATCTCATGAATACAGCCACTTTATCTGTTTAATGTCCACAATTTCCTCCCCACGGATGTGCTGTGTGCTGCCATGTGTTTGATTTTGTTTGTTTGTGTGTGTGTCTGTTTGTTTTTGAATGTGCACAGGAGTGTTGGACATCAGGAGGGTTGGTGACCGGAGGTGACTATCAGAGTAGTCTAGCCACCATAGAAACTAAACAGTAGAGTCTGCATCTGATCCTCCAGTCTTAGCCTATAGTCTTCTCACTCTGCTCTCTAGAACAAAAAAGAGAAAGAAAAGAAGAAACAGAACATGCAGTGATGTCAACTTTAATTCAAGTAGAAACAACACTGTTACCCTTACTCTGGTAAACGCATGTGGTTTACCATAGAGGCTCTAGCTCTCTACTGTAGTTCAACTCTACCCTCTCATGGTTACGGACTAATCTTAGCGCTGTACTGTCTCACCATCTGTTAGTGTAACAGCAGTACAGTGTGGAGTAGTCTAGTTGTTCTCTAGCTCTATTAGACCAGTATAGACTAATATAGAGGTCTCAAATTCCAATTTTACAGCCTGTCTATGATTGCATCCTCATGGCATGGTGTGGTTCTCTCTCCAATCTTAACCTTGGTGACATTCAGTGGGCTCGTCCACATCATGTATCAATTTCTGTTGTCATTTTGTTTTGTTTTTTTGTAATTGTAGAGTTAAGATTAATATCAAAAACTGTTAGAAGGGGTTAAGCTGGTGCTTTTTCCTGGGTGTAAACGTAAGGAGCCGCAGGGCAGAGGACGATCCAGATCACCTAAAAGCATGCAGGAGGATGAATGGTCCCTGTTGTTGTCATCACTTCCCGTGAAAAAAAGCAAAGGGAGGCAAAAACAAACAAACACAAACAAACAAAATTGCCGTCAGTGTGGTTTTGATTGACAGCTCCCTCTCCTTTGTCTCGTCTTCCTCTCCCTCCTTGGTCCTCTCACTCTCTTTCGGACACACTTGTCCTCCCTCTCGGGCTCTCCTCGCTGAGGTGAGGCGTGTTTGTGATTGTAGTGCCCGTGTGAGATTCCAGGAGATCACATGTCACACGGTAGTGACGAGAGAGAGGCAGGGATTCACTGGACATTCCCAGGCCTTCCACCTGAGCACAACTGCACACACACACACACACACACACACACACACACACACACTTACATGTACCATCACGTCAAAAGTACGTGTTCTTACATCATTCACATTCTAGAATAGTTGGATAAAAGCACATTAACATAGATGTACAAACACACTGAGGTTATATCCTTGTTTTTATCTTAAATATGTGTAATCATAGTTCAGTGTTAACATCAGACAAATGTACAATAACTTCTATGAGGATAGGATATTTTTAAAGGGTCTGTTTCACAGGAATTTGTAATAAGATTTTCTCACATACACTTAGAGGAACTGCCCATAGTAGTTTTGGTTTTCCATGCCCATTGAGTCTGTGAGGTTTCAAAGAAAAAAATTGACAGTGCGTCTCTCCAGAAACGATATAACACTTAATTCACTGTTTTCATTTGAACTACTTTCTACCAAATTAACATTTCCTGTGCTCTTCCCAGGGCACCCCTGGAAATATGGAGCATTAGGGAAAGAATAATCCAAAGATTTAATGTAGTAGGGGCACCAATCCTGGTTCTGGCAATATATTTAACTTTAATCTGTTGATCAGTGAGCCAAAAAAGATGGAAAAGGCAAAATCCATCCAGGGCGCAGTACAAAATAAGAAAAAAAACCAGAACTTGAAATTTGCACATACAATATTTTTCTATTGTTTGATATTTATTATAATTCTTTGTAAGCTAAGTTGTTTCTTTGTGTCGATTTGTAATTAGTTCTTGTTCGTCTTCGTAATAAATACAATAAATATTAAAGATACTTTGTTTGGGGGGACAGGGGGTCCAGGGAAAGTTGCCTAGGGTACTAAATGTGCTAGGTCCGGCACAGTAACATTTTTTCTGGAAAGAGATGCAATTTTATAAAAGTAATCTGCAATTCTGATCTCTCAGACCCTGGGTAAATAAAAGCAAAACTATCTGCAATCAGATACCACTAAAAAAAAAAAAGTGTTTTTTTTGTTTTGTTTTGCGTTTTTTTTTTTTTTTTTATGTAATTTCTGTGAAGCGACCCTGGAAATATTCAGATGCATTATCACGTACTGGACGNCTGCAATCAGATACCACTAAAAAAAAAAAAAGTGTTTTTTTTGTTTTGTTTTGCGTTTTTTTTTATTTTTTTTATGTAATTTCTGTGAAGCGACCCTGGAAATATTCAGATGCATTATCACGTACTGGACGTTGAATTTATACTTCTTTATATCATCTACCGCTACATCCCTTTAAGTACACACACGGGCACAAACTGACATGAACACACACAACTAATACTACCACTGTCTGAAGCAGGTTATGATATATATAATGAGAAAACGTTGCCATCTTTTGATTTTAGTGTGTGTTAATTTGAGAGTATACTGTGCATTCGATGGTAACTTCATTTAGATTTTCCTTCACAGTTATATATGGTATCACTTTGTTTTTCAGCACAGCGAGGCCCAAGAATGATACGCCTTAAAACAAACAGATGTCTTTGACATCATTGCTTTGATGTAGGATTGGTGAACACATGTTTCTGGGCCAAGAGGAGGACAACACAGATATATTACACCTTCACTGATGAGTCGTTAAAGAATGAAAACTGAGGGTGTGATGTCAGAGTATACTGAGGGAAGGCGACAGGTTGCAGGTTCATCGGTATCACGGCACAACACTAACCAGTCCTCTCCTCTTCTGTACTCTCTCCCGCAGATCGACCCAAAGGTTGCATTCCCTCGCAGAGCTCAGCCCAAGGTGAGTCAAAGCGCCTCCTTGTTGTGCGTGCATTGTTTGCGGCAGTTTTGTGTGTGGCGAGTGTTTTAGTCTCTTATAATGCCGTAATCTGATGAACACGAGCAGCGCTGACATCACTGAACTGTTATGTGATCGTGTGTTAACAAAAACCTTCACAACTTTAGAGACACTCATTATTGTTAAACCTACCTAAACGTCCGTATTGTGTTTCAAGTACGTTGTGTCCTGATCTTTGCCGGTTTGTCTCCTCTGTTGACAACAACACGGTGTGCAACAGAAAGGATAGTTTAGTGAGGCAAACAGCATGAAGGGATACTGGCCTCGTAACATTTACCTCAACACAACAGATTTGAAAAAAATGGCTGCGTCACAGGTTGTCACATCGGCTCTGGTGACCCGTCAGTGTCCCAGCTGCAAAAAGTGCCATATGAGAACAAGGATAAAATGATAAAATTACAAACTCATAAAAGAACAACATGAATCACTGAAATAGCTGAATGTAATGTTCATGGACGGTATCGTCCCATGATGCAACACACAGCGGAAATGAAAGAGTGAATCATGGTTAAAAGAAGACGTGGCTCGTGCAGACAGCGCAGAAAACAAATTAAGTTTTAATTTCAAATTTTGAGTAATGTTCTGATGTCACAGTTTGACTTACGTGTGTACACAGCTTGTGTTATATCCTGTTAGCAGGTATTTCTTGTATGCGCGCTGATTAAAAGCTTCGTCATACTATATGTTGTGTAGTGTTAGTGTACTGTAATGGATCTCAGACACACGTCCAGCGTTATATGATTCCTCACTGTACCACCCACAGTCAACTAACAACAAAATGTTGCTGCACATACATGGTTTGTAAAAGTATAATAATATGCCTCATAAATAACACAGATGCTGCTCGTCTCCTCCTCTGTGTGACTATGCAAGCTTATTCTGTCATGAAAGAAAGTGAAAGTGATGCAAAAGACCAAAAGAATTACATGTGCCACGTGTTTGCTGCACCCAGAATTGACTTTAAATCCAATACAGGGAATAGCACTTTTTGTTTAAAGATTGAGTGTGCTGTAAGTTAGTAAACACCACATGCAGAACATAAAGGTAACATAAGGAAATAAGTTGCGTTAGTCTGTTTGGGCTTTTTGGGCTAAGTGAAAGTGTTTAACCCTCACCAGAGTGATAGAGTGTTTAACAATGACCCCCTTTGAGTAAAAGAAAATGATATAAGAAACTAAAAGGATACTTAACGAGCACAGACCTCCACCAAGGCCAGTGGTGTAGTCCTCTATTAAAATAATGTTAGAATATGGTTGTGCCTAGTTGAAGCCTCATCATCTCTGCTGCGCATTTATTATGTATTTCTATGTTGGAAATTTAAATTTTTCCTGAATGTGTCTAGTTCATTGCAGACAATTTACTTTTGGATTTGAGTAAGAGTATAAGTAGTTGTATGATGAGTGTATTTATGTTTCTACAGTCGCACCTTAGTTTGAGAAAAAAGTGTTGTTACAATTGTACCAGTTCTTCCATGAAATCACTGTCCCTGAACGCTCCATAACAACTGCTTTCTGTATGAAATTTGGGCAACTACATGTGTACATAGAGTATTTTTACAGTTGGCCATGTTGTGTCACTATTAAACTTTACTATTATCTAGTTAAGATGTCAGGCATTTATTAGACATTAGCCATTTATTAAAATACTCTTCAATTAATTGCTCAAAACAGCATTAAATCACTGTAAGTACTTAAAAAACTTTTCATTATTTATTGGAGCAGTAATTCCTTCAAATACTTTTTATAGGACTTTGTCGCTACACCCTTTGAACTGATGGCCTCATCTTCACTAGTGTTCACAAATGTGTGTTATTCTGTTTTCTTTCACGTCAATGACCAAAAACGTACAAATAACAATAAGCCCAAACTTTTTATTGTCTGTTTGCAAGTTTATGTTCCACATAAAAAAAGTGAAGTTCTCTGTTATTTCTCATCTAAAGGAGCTTTTAAGAAGAGGATAATGACTATTGTATCTGTGATTTTAGGGGAAGTGGTGGGAAAAGTAATTTTGTGGAGTAACAATAACAGCGACAGTAAAAATGAACACCGATGTATTACAGAGTAATCCTCATTTTGGACACATTTCACATTAATAATTCAATAGATTTATTTTAAAGTATTAAAATAGAAAAGTGAAGAGCAATTCTTTGTAATTATTGTAACCTTTACAGTGCCGTTTGAGAAAAAATACACATTTTAAGCCCTTTTAAACTGGTATCCTAAAAAAAATATGTTGATAACAACATGATAGAAAAGATGATAACACACAGTAGGAAAAAAAATGTGTTAATCAGTGCCTTTCCTCCTCTTGCAGTTGGTGACTCGAACCAAGAAGATCTTTGTGGGCGGCCTGTCAGTGAACACAACCATCGAGGATGTGAAACAGTACTTCGACCAGTTTGGGAAGGTGAGTGTTGTTGTTAGAGTTGTTGAGACGTCACTCTGTGGTGGAAATGAAAGACGGAGCATCAGCAATATTGCGCCGAATGAAAATGAGGATTACTTTTGTCAGTTATAACAGATTCACATAAGTTTGCCTCGTTGGCATTAGCGCAGAAACAAATCAACAGCTTAGGAACACACACTGTAGTACCACATCTCACCAGCTCAGCCCAGTCTGATTCACCACAAATCCATCTGAGAAAAACTTCACTTGGAGTCGAGCGACCGCCTTGAAGTGAAGGGGTTACTGCGAGGAGGAGGAGGGCGAGAAAGGAGGGAGAGAAAACGCTTGGAGAGGGCAGGAAGGGAAAAATAACGAGGCTGAGAGGCTCCGGGAGCAGCAGGCGAAGTTAGGGGGACTTGAAGAGGGAGCAGAGAGGAGGGGAGGGAGAAGGGGGGGAGAAAAGTTTTGTAGTGAGTGTGTGGTGATGGTGAGGAAGGAGGAGGGATTATCAGAATCTGAATTAATCTGATGTAACAGCTGCTCCTACCCACAACCCCCTCCTGGCCCGTTACCGTGGTGACCTGGCTTGCCCATTGTCCCCAAGTAATTCTGCGGGTAAGGGGGTTTTGTTCTGAAGGAGGAGGGATGAGGTGGTGTTTGGGGGTGTTAGCATGAGTGTGTGTGAGTGTGTGTTGGGTGGGGGTCAACTCAGGAGTTTGGCAGCAATAAATGCAAGTCGACTAACGCTCAAAAACCGGCAAACTTATCACTCAGCCTTCGTTTTCTTGATTTATTTGTTTGTGTTTTTGTAATATTTCTATGTCAAGTTTTGTTTAAGTTGTTATATTGTGAAGACTGTGACAGACATGAGGCAGAGAATAGATGATGAGCTGACAAAGGCACCAACAAGAGAGGGAGGGCCTGATTGAGAGAGGTTTGCGGAGGCGTAAGAGAGGGAACTGGGGCAAAGATGGGGTTTGGGGGGGTTTACGGGGGCCATTATGCCTCTGTACAAAGCTAGACAAATATTTTCTTAGTTTGTCCAGAAGTTATCTGCATACTGAAAGTTTCTGGATTCTTCACACTCCTAAATGTCCTCTAATACAAGACTAACCATCAACAATATGTGATTTAAATGCCATGTGAGGGTTGGTTGATCGAAAATTGGACCAAAAAAAAAGAAAAATCGCATAAACTTTTCCACCAAATCACAGGTGGACAATCTCCACCTCGAGCCCTTGAAACTTTCCAAAGTCAGACATGCGAATACTCCGTTTTAGCTGCCGCATTTTCGACTGCGTGGCACTTCATTTTCAGTGCCAAAGGCTTGGCCTCCAGTTTCCCCGTGCTCCCTCCTCAATCATAACGTCTAGATGAATTTTGCCGAGAGAGATATCGAGGGATGGACGGTGAAATGTAGGCTCCAGCCATCCATGGAAGTTCCTGATTAGACTGCCTCACTGGACCTTTTGTGTCCCGTCCTGGTGAGGACAAAGGAGCGCGGAGAGGGATGGGCAGGGGATAACAGGGAAGATGAGAGGTGAAAAAAAAAATGGATAAGAGGGAATATTGTCCGGCGGCACACCATTAAAATGCTCAGTGTTTGAAATATCAAGCAATGATGTGCGATTGACTCAGGAACCATGTTGTCGTGATGTTTCAATTGTGTGTTCACGTTGGGATTGTGTAGCTTCCTGTGTGTTTATTAGGTCTGGTTTTTAGATCTCCAGCATGACTCGGTGCGTTCTTGATGTGGCAGTGTTTCCTGACCCTCTCTCTCGTCGATCAATTGATCTGCAATCTGAGTTGCTGCTCTCAGTCCTCTTGGATAAAAGTGTCGGCTAAATGGCAAAAAGAAACAGTGCTGTCGCAGAGATAGAGAGAGGAACATGTTGCAGGCGTCACGGAGCAAATGTCAGGCTGGAAGGAAGCAGTGACTTGAGAGGCATCAGAGTAACAGGTCCTCTTTCACATTGACACTCCTCACCCACCTTTGACCTTTCTGTAGGCAAACTGCCCTTGGGGGTCCACACGCACACACTCACACTGTGTGCCAATGTGACTATGACAAATTATTCAGTGGACTATATCCAGTAAACTTATTATAGACCAAGAGCACAGATTCATTTACCAAATGTTTATTTGGACATCTGTGTGCCGACCGGAGTATAAACATGTCAGCTTTTTACAAGAGAAAGAAGGAAGAAAGAGTAGAAGAGTAGGTCAACTTTGACATAAGAAACTCAGTTTGTGTGTGTGTTTGATGTGTGTGTGTGTGTGTGTGTGTGTGTGTGTGTGTGTGTGTGTGTGTGTATAGAATAGACACCTGTGTCTTTGCTCTATAAAGGGAGGCCGGGCCAGAGGGAGAGGTCAAAGGGAGAAGAGGAGGAGGAATTATGGCTGACTGTGCCAACAAACAAAGCCTCCAGGCCTCTTTGTTCTCCCTCTCCTTTTGTCTCTTCTTTCTCCTCCCTCTCCACTTTGACCCAGTCTTTTTTTTTTCTTCCCCTCTCTTACAGGACTCTCTGTGCTCTCTTTTCACCATATCTCCACCTGTCGCTATTCCTCTCGCTATCAGCTCTCCCCTCTCATCGAGTCTCCACCTGCCCACAGGATTCACCTTTCTGCTTGTGACTGGCTAATTTTTTTATTTTTTTTTTGGTCAGTGTTTCTCTCTTTGCGGCCCTCTCTTTGTCTCACTGGCACTCTCCCACTATTCATAAAGCATATTTGATGTTGGCTCGAGCCCTTTTATATGGACTTTTTGTACAGTTGCCATGGGAATGTCAAACTTTGGAGGGGAGAGAGGCGGCAGATTACGGGCTCTCTGTGAGAAGGATTGTGACCGGGGCAGTTTAGCAGCAAATATGACTTCCAACTTCTCATGCCACCCATTATGTCTGTTGGCTGTGTGCAGCAGCAGGGCTCGTACAGTGTTTCTTCATATTTTCCTGTCTTTGCCCCCTCGGCCTCCTTTTTGTAACCTGTCGCTCGTCTCAAGTCCTCCCCCTCCCTCCCTCTTCCCCCTCCTCTCTGTCCATCTGTTGCTGAGCCTCCCCGCAGAACTTGAGAAGGGCTGAGGTCAGGCAATATGCCGCGTGGCAAAAGAGAGAGCGCCGCCTAAAAAACTGTGTTGTTTGTCTCCCCCCCAGGTCGACGATGCCATGCTCATGTTCGACAAGACCACCAACAGACACAGAGGTGAGCTGAAGTGACCCATCTCCCTGTCCGTTTTCTGCCTATGTCTCTCCTTCTCTCCGTAGACTCTTCCTCCAGTCCTGCCAGGGTATCTATTGATCCCCCTCCACCCCCCACGGGCCTCCTTCCTGTGGGCTGAGCTGGAGGAGACGAACGGGGCTAGTCTAATTAGCCAGTCCGTTAATCTGGATCAGGATAAAGCCTCCTTAAGCACCTCCTCCCCACCCTGGGACTGATCGATTATGACAGCCTACCAGCTTTGCCCGGGCCTTCTGGCCAGGAAGGGAGGGAAGAAAGGATGAGTGCAGAATAGCAGCATTGAAAGGGGGGAAGGAGGGGGGCAAATGTGTTAAGCAGCTATTACAGCACTGATTACTGGAGACTATTAGCTGTACTATTGCACAGAGAGGCCTACTGTCTAAATCCAACACACTCTGAAATTTTCTTAGTCATGAATTTGTGCCGTCCTCCCCAGGGTTTGGCTTTGTCACGTTTGAGAACGAGGATGTGGTGGAGAAAGTCTGCGAGATCCACTTCCACGAGATCAACAACAAAATGGTGAGCAGCTTGGTTTGTCAACAACACTCACAGTAACACCATGTTGCGTGGAAACTACAGGTAGTGATTTGTCTTTTGTCCGGAAACAGGTGGAGTGTAAGAAAGCTCAGCCCAAGGAGGTGATGTCCCCCACGGGCTCAGCCAGGGGGCGCTCTCGTGTGATGCCCTATGGAATGGACGCCTTCATGCTGGGCATTGGTATGCTGGGTAAGGTAGTATTGATCAGGAGAGGAAGGATGTGGCTGCATACGTGAACATGACAATAAGTATTCCAGCTCTAAGGCCGCAGATGTCTCAAAGGTCACACAGGGCCTCATGGGGAGAAAACTGACCACTTAACTCGGCTCACAACTCTCCACCATGCAGCCTTGATTATCCAGATCTCAGACTGTAGAAGTGATGTTGAAACTGCTCACAGCTGTGTACAGTCAGTTATGTGCAGGGGGTTTTACGTCAATACCTGCAGCCGAACATATTCAAAGTCTGTGTGCAAGAACTTGCTAATCATTTAAATGGCTCATGTTTAACAGATAAACGGTGAACTGGATGTACCCGTCTGCAATTAACGAATTTGAGTGTTGTCAACTCATGACAGTCAGTCATTTAACGGGGGAACAGACTTTGACACACAGCAGTTCAGACCATGCAACTACCACTGCTACTGAAGCCACTTCATATGAATATCTGAAGGAGCTGAATGAGGAAATCAGTACAGATTACAATAGAAAAAAACTGACATTTAGATGCAATTTATTCACGCCGGCAACAAATTTGAAACAACACGTCGAGTTGAAGCATCTGACCAGTCGTGGGGATTATCTCCAAGTGAATGATCATCACAAAATTTTACATTATTTAAAAAAAAGGAAGACATGAACGTAAACTAGTTCATTTTTTGGGACTGTGAGCTTTAAATTTCAAATTGTGAGCTATGAATGCAAACTGGTTTATTTTAATGTGTGACCTGAACGTTGAGCTAGCTCTTGTTAAGTGTGAATGTGCAAACACTGCTCAGACTACTATATACATACATATACATTCCAGTTATGCATTGCGTTATAGTCTAATTCATCTCAGTGAGCACTTCAGCAATTTAGAATTGCACTTCCATAAAGTTTTAGGACTCACAAGTGACAGACTTAAAAAACGGACAGTCAAAAAAAGAAGCACCAGAGGCAGGAGATATCCTGACTCAGTCTCTAGTAGTCCCTGGTGACATCACTTTGACATCATCAGGGCATTATTTTTAAATTTTGGAAATCTCCCTCCACATTTTTCAACTGTCGTCACCTCAACATGACTCCTTGAGACGAGTAAACCGAACCTCAAGTGTGAAATTTGTGGAATGGCCCTTTAATAAATCTGATCTCCTCATTGCGTTGAACGTTATACTCTACAGTCGGGCCAACTCATTAACAGATCTTTGTACTCACAGCAGTCAGAACTTGTTTGTGCATCTGAAGCTTAGCTTGCCACACCGATGCTACCACCTACTGTTCAGTCTGAGAACAGCACCTTCCTCTTCAGTGATACGATCAGACAGTGCTCATAAGATGATATATCACCACACTTTTAAAGACAGTGCAAAAATATTAAATTAGTTGTGCTGTCTTGTGGCACTCCTAACAAATAACATTATATTATTTGTCCGAATATTGTTCTGAGGTCAGTTCTCCAGGTGTGAGTGTGTCGCACACAGAAAATCTGTGTAATGTGCACTGCTGAGAGTGAAACACAAGACAAAGACACTAAGCTGCTCAGTCCGGTCTTTGTAAATAAATCACAGGTGTAGAATATCACCCACCTGCGTGTCACAGACTGTACCAGGCTTCACTGTTAGGGGGCAGCACATCCACACACCTGTTCCTTATTTTGTGCCTGTGGGTGTTGTTGGTGTTTGCCGTGATCTGGATGTTGACAGTGATTTTGTTTCCACAGGTTATCCGGGCTTCCAGACAGCCACCTACACCAGTCGGAGCTACGCTGGCATCACTCCTGGATATACATATCAGTTCCCTGGTAATCACAGCACACTCCCTGCTCCTGATACACTCTGACTTGTTTCTGTCACATTAACTGAGAGATAGATACACAGCCACAGATAGCAGGTGCAGGTGTTGTCCAATGTATTTCCATGGAGATGACTGAGACAGAAAAGTAAATTTCTTAAGTGTCTGGCTCAGTGTACCTGTCATGCAACGGCAGCACAGACACTAAAATCCTTGTGATCCTTGTAGCATATAGACAAACAACAAAAATACACTCAAATATTCACTACATGCAGGGATAGAAGGGAATGAAAGTTGTGCTTGTTGTACTTTAATAATCTAAATAGTCTTTCTGTTGTTTGCTGAAGAATTTGACACAAATTATGATGATAAAAACGTATTCTTGTCAGCTGCCAGAGACTACCCATGTTTTGTGTTGGGCAGCAACACATTAAAGAATAGTCTACAGCTGTGCTAGCAGCTTTTTGTGCTTTGTGCGTGAGATTAAGGCTAACATCAGCATGCTAACATGCTACTTTTTATCATGTAATATTTTACAAGTTTGATCATCATAGTTTAGCATGCTAGCACACTTATATTTGCAAATTTAGCCCTGCAATAGTCTGTCCACCTGTCCAGGGTGTCTCACCTCTTGCCTAGTGTCAGCTGGGATAGGCTTCAGCCTCCCCGCGACCCCTAACACGATAAGCAGTTACACAAAATGAATGTTTTGCAAATTGTAACTATTCCTGCTAAGTATGACATAACATTAACTATGTAGTGCTTTCTAGCTGTGTACTAAGTGGATTTTGTATAGTGTAGGACTTCAGTTTTTTGGACATACTCAGTCACCCCACAATGCATCGTAGCTCCTTAAACTGTCCAGTGTCGGACTGCAAGGCTGAGTGTTAAAGTAATTAACTATTCAATATAATAATTACAAATGTGTCATTAAGGTGTAGTTCAGAGGAAAAACGCAGGAGCTCACATATAAAATGTACTGTAGAAAACATATTTAACACTAAAATATTTGATAATGTGAATTTGCCTTTAAAATGATACTGGATTTGTTTGGGGAAAAGTCCGCCGGTAATGGCATACGTAATTGTCATAGGCAGTACGCAGCACGTACAGACTCAGAGTGTAGTATGCAGTACGTTATTAAATGATTTTGAACACAACCATTGCCCAGCTGAAGCTGATGGAAATGTTCTGCAGGTATTTGTTCATAAACCAAACTATTGGACAAATGGAAACTGTGTCCTGAAAATCAGAATCTATCCTTTGGAGACCTCAGATATACAGCACATTGCAAATGTCACAGCAATCAATCTGATAGTTGCAGCAGATCTAAATATGTATTCATCCCATGAGCAGCAGGTCAACATGTAGTGTTGCCTTGTAATGAATGATTGATCGTGGATGATGTTGGTGTGAGTGCTCTTCTGAATTGATAAATAAACTTGTTGTTTGTTGACCTGACAGCAGACACACTGTCACAAATACAAACATGTTTCCATAGAAGCACACGAAACACTGTGAGTGTAAATGGCTGCTTGTAAATATCAAGGAGTGGAATCACATGTGCTTAGCTCGTGTACAAGTGTGTGTGCGTGTGCGTGCTTGCATGTTAGTGTGGCAGTGTATGTCACTAGAGTGTATGATGTTACTCTGGAAGTTAATTCCAAAATTAGATGTTTTACATATGGATGAAACCAAATCACACTCTTGAGTTAAGGTTATTAGTTTGTATGACAAAATTATAACGTTTGCTGTATTTCTTGCTATTTTAAACTGATTTCAACACAACTTTATTGACTATAAAACATTCTTCCATCCTCTAATTCCTGTTTGCATCCCTCAAACCTTGTGTATTCCAATATGTACTCTCCATACCTCCTGCCTGACGTCACCTCGGAGGTGTTTCCTTGCCTGTGTGTGTGCGTGTGTTCTCCTTGCTGGCGGTGGTCGTGTGTGTCTCAACAGCACTCTGATGTTTCTGTTTTAGAGTTCCACTTAGAGAGGACTCCCCTTCTGACTTCACCCCACCCCCCTGAGCTCACAGGTCAGTCAGTCCCTCCTTTGGACTTTACAAGCAGCGTGTTGTCAGTCTGCTACACTCTTTGGTTTGCATGTTTGTGTTTGTCAGTCCTCCTCGGTCTCTATCTGAAGGCAGGATTGCTGACAGTACTGAGGCAGGTTTCACTTTAAAGGCTCCCTTCAGTGACCTCATCAACTCCTTCTTTATCCGCACTCTCGTTAACAGTTTTTACTTACACCTCCTTGTATTCACAAGGCTCGGTTTAAGTTATCAGAAAGTTGTTGGGGTCACTGGGGTGAGACATTTAAGGTGTGTTATTAGTTATCTAAGTGTTTGCACACAAAGACATTTAACCTGGAGCTTTTCTTGTCTGTCTCTTCAGCCATTCCTCTCACAGCATATGGACCAATGGCAGCAGCAGCGGCAGCAGCAGCAGTAGTTAGAGGTATGGACATTTAAAGGGACAACGCTAACATGTGAAATTAAGGGGACCAACCAATGACATGTGGAATTCCCAGACCTCAAAAGTAGCTTTGAAAATAATGACATTTTTTTAGTTTATTTTCACCAGAACTTGATTTCTTATCTTGATAATCAATAATATTGTTCGTATCTCATTTTGGATGCAGCAACCTGATGCTCTGCAGTGTTATGTTAGTTCCCCCTGGTAAAACTAGTCAGATACTACCCTGTCCCACTTCAACAGAATCATTCTGACAGTCTATGAGAAAAAGGCTGACATGAAATACAACTTCCCCAGGAGTCATTTACACCTGCAATAATTGATTGTTGGCCACTAGAGGGCAGCAGAATTAAGCTGTAAAGACAACACAGATACACTGTACTATCATCTCGGTATGGGAGAACATGTTAACAAAAAGTTGTTTATTTACACAAAGAGTAGATATGGAGCAACATTATCATTCATGTGGAGCTTTGATTTTGGCCAGCTAACAAATGTATGACAATGTTAACTTACCATTTCGCTCCATTGTTGGCCTTCACCAACTCCTGAGAGAAATATCTGTCCCTTCAGTTGTTGACGTTCGACTGTGTTCACCAGATAGTTGCTAACTTTGTCTGTCAGCTATTTGGTGCTAGGCAGATAGTGTGCAGTGCAGAAAACAATGCTGATGAGAGCAGCAAGAGCAATGGCCGTTCTGAGGGGAGGGGCGTAATATTAAGCCTGGGCTCTCCTCTTGTCCCTCAAACTGTGGCGAATAATTTCATTTTTCATCCCATATTTATTCCCAAAGGAGGGGAATTGTAATTATACATGGGCAGCAATAAATAAAATGTATACGAAAGCTGACAGGTGAACTCTCAAAGAATGGATTGTGGCTGTTGATAGCACAATAAATTGTGCATCACTGGTAACCATTATCTGCCTTGTCTCAGGGTCAGATTCTCAAAAGGTATTGCAGAAATTATATTATGGCACAAACACACCCATAAAGTTGTGCAGCTGAGTGCAATTTGTCCCTTTTTTTGCAGCCAATTATCCATGAGGCAAAGTACAAATGTTACCTTTACATCAAGAACACAGTAGTCAGAATGACAGCAGAGAGAAAAGGAAAACTGAAGTTTTCAGACTACAAGTTAGAGGTCCTGACCAATGAGGCGCAGAGATATTCCTTAAAACTTAAAGGAATTTGATCACTGGAGAGTCAAGGCGGGACACCCCTAACTGCACTCCAGTTACCTCCAAGTCTCTTAAGACATTAGTAATTTTAATGTAACTGCATGTGGCTATTAGTGCAGCTCCTTGTGAAGTGGACTGTGTTTGCAGTAAGGGTCATATGCACAGAAAGGGGCCAGTTTTGCACCAAATGTTTGTATATTATCAGATTTAAATAAGTGCAAAAAGCAGATGAGCCCTGAGACTCTGTTTGCTTGGCAGTGCAGTTAGGGGTGCATTTTACTCTTTGAGGGTGCTTTGAGAATTACTGTTTCTTCTGGGCTGTAAAACCAAAATAATGAGGGCAACTGCAGAGTCAGGTGATAATTCATCTTTCTCACTACACATAGTCACTGGATCAATTGTTAGTTATAGGCATACTGATTATAGACACTTTAGAAGAGGGTACATATCTTTCACATGGAAAGAAACTCTGAAAATTGTTGTTGTTTTTTTTAAATTCTAATTTCAGGCTCCACCCCGTCTCGCTCAGCTGGATTTTTAGGTACGAGCAGCCCGGGGCCGATGGCAGACCTGTATGGAACAGCCAGTCAGGAGTCTGCTGTCAGCAGTTACCTCAGCGCTGCAAGCCCAGCTCCAAGCACTGGATTCAGCCATAGTTTGGGGGTAAGATAACCTCTCTGCTCTTGACTTTATTATGTTTGCATCATAAGTTAAAGCTGTAGGTCATGTGACTGTTGTAGTCAGTGAAATTACAGGTGTGTTTCTATCTTAACATTTCAAGGGCACAAGAGTACATTAAAAAGAGATGTCAAAGAAATGTCAAAGTGCTGCTGTGAATCTTTTGGATCTATTATGCTCTAAATAAGACGAAAGGAAGTAGCAAAGGCGGGTCTGGCTATGCCATCATTTGTCTGAGAAATGTCTCCATTCACTGCTCTGCTCATCTTTAGCTGCACATTATTATTTTTTTCCTCCATTTTATTTATTTCAAATTTATGACCTTATTTAAAATTTGCATTAAAACTAGTGGATAGAAACTCACTTACCAATACGTTCTCACTCCAAACTCATCAAATAACAGGCAGCTTGGTCAGTGGCCCTAAGCTTCAAACTATGACGCTCTACGTGTCCCTCTACGGTCAGTTTTGGACGTGTCAGTTTCTGTGTCAGTGTCCACTATTTACACGCCACAATGTCTTTCAGAATAAACCATCATTTTGGTTAAAATAATTACATTTCTTACAGTTATTTATCGAAAATGTCACATGATGACTGCATGACTTAAAATACGGCAGTAATTTTGTCCCATGGTTGAAAAAACTCAAGTTGACTTTTGGTTTCATATGAGAAATGAACACCAGTCTCCCAGGTGAAAGTGTAGTATGTGTTTGACCCATCCACCACCCCTCCCTCCGCCCTACTCGGACTTTCTTGCTCTTTCTACTGTGTTATTTCAGTGAGTGAGATTATACTGGAGGTAGCTGAAAGCGTGGGCATATACTCATACAGATGCTGTAAGGTGCCTTGTGCGCCAGTAACAGACGCCAAGGGCCACAGACCAGGCTGCCATATTTAACATCGTGGTAGTCAGATTGGGTTGCACTGAATCATGTGCCTGTGCTTCTCAGCTGTGTGTCATCATGACTCGGCGTTTGTGTAGTTATTCTTTCCAACAAAATACTGCAGCAGCCCACTTTACTAATTAGCACATTCATCCAGAAAGAAGGAACTAATCAGCAAATTCAGACTTAAGAAAAGTTGACATTAAAGTCTGAGAACAAATAGTGAACTTTAAACTTGTATGCTTGCTCCCACAGGGCCCTTTGATTGCCACGGCCTTCACTAACGGCTATCACTGAGAGTGTAAGTCATCATCTTGTTTTAAACCTCACATATAAGACTGATTCAGTGGGACTCACCTGTGAGTAACTGGGTGTTTTTTTATGTGTCAGTGCAGAGCTGTAGACTGAGAGCTGGAAGGAGTTGAAGCTGCTTTGGAGCTGATCTGGCCTGTCTCTGTCCAGTCCGCCTCTCCGGCTGGTGCAGCTGAACCCTCACCCCTCCACCCTGGTGTCAGCTTGAACCCAGCCCACCCTACTGACGCCTACCGACACTAAACTCCACCTCCTGAGAAAAAAAAAAGAAAAAGTTCATAAATGGAGCGAAAAAGTTGATCACTACATGTAAAAGCAACACATACAGATGCTGTATTTTTAGTGTTTTTTTGTTTTTTTTTGTTCTTTCTTTCTGTCATTATGTTTCACCTTGCTGTTTTTTTTGTGATGGCTGCGTTGTTTCTTTATCTGTTTTGGCTGTTTTATTGGGTTATGTGAACCTGGTCTCTCTGAGAGCAGAGGAGAAAAGTCTCCAGGTGAAGCCTGTTTGAAGGTCAGGAGCTGTAATTTGTACTGGAAAACTGTATATTTGTCACTAGTTCATACTGAATTTTAACAAAACATTTGTGATTAATACTATTTCTTGAAATGTGTCACAAAGTGTATATCTTGGTAGGTTTTTAACAAAGACTTGTTACACTAATAACAGTCAGACGACAAAGGTCATTAGTCACAGTTACATAATAGGCCTACATGAGCTGTACAATTTTGTAAAATATTGTAAATATGACTGGTTTCTGGGGGGGCACGGCTAATTTTTGTGTTTGGGAGGCTTTTGGAGAAATAATACGATTGCTTCTTTCATCATATGCATTGGAAAGCTTGACTGTTACGTCTCCAAGTTTCACACGGAGGTCAAGAACAGTGCAGTATGTTTGTCTGTCAATATGAGACCAGCCACATACTGTAATCATCTCCAGGCATTTTATAAAGGACGTGTCATTTGATTCTGTTACTGCATTTAAAAACTGCCTCAGAGTTGAAGCACTTTGAGTTGAGCAGGAGAGCGGCTGAGTCTGGAACAACACTTTACTTTTGGGGATAACTGGGTGTGAAAATGCTCCTTCTGTCAGGAGAGAGAAAAAAAACATGCTGTTTTCTTACTTTGTCATATTGTTGTTTTAACTGTGATTTTCAATATGTGATGATTGTTTGTGAAGGGAAATGAAGGAGCAGTGTTCAGGAGCAGTCATGCACGGTTAACAGTGTTCTGACTGATCCGCTCTGCAGGTTGTGTTGATGTTTGCGTGAGCGTCATATGGTTTTATACACATTGGTTTCCAATGTGCCATGTTATGTTTTTTTGGGGGGGATTGTACCTCAGTTGCAAATGTGAAATTTGAATCTGAATTTTTTATTATTACATTAACATCTATGTCAAAGTGTGGATGGTTGAACCTTTTAGAAAGGTGGCTTTTCCAACAGGAAAGGGGGACTCTTATTAACTCTTGTTTACCTGTCACCCCTCTTCCAATCACTGCATATCCACTGGAGGTCACAGACTGTAGCAATGTGACAGCTATTTTTAGACCAAAACAATTATGTTCAGAGCTACTAGGACGTTGCACTGGCCGATCACAAAAAAAAGTGTTTTCCTTCGAATGTTAGCTTAAGAACAAAGCACTCTTGATTTACCAGGTTTTACATTTTGATACACTCGCTCACACTGCTGCGGGCTACCATGGTAGTTCATACTTTGATGCTGTTT
This sequence comes from Epinephelus moara, assembly GCF_006386435.1. Taxonomy (NCBI): domain Eukaryota; kingdom Metazoa; phylum Chordata; class Actinopteri; order Perciformes; family Serranidae; genus Epinephelus; species Epinephelus moara. Next base: position 12,193,695 of record NC_065513.1, read on the forward strand.
TCACTGAAAAATAACAATCTTGTCAACACTGTAACATTTTCTGATTTTCTTTTTCCTGTCATGTTTATTCCTTTGAAAAAAAAAACTTTTTAAAATTCCTAATAAATTATTTTAAAACATTCCATTTATGTGTCCTGTTTGACCTGCTTGGGTTTTTGCACCTAATATTTTCTCTTCTTTTGAATGAGACATGAACAGAAATGCAAATTTGGTTAAAGGATCAAACTTTTCATGTTTATGAAGCTATTTTTTTTCTCAGGGTTTAGGATTTTTGGCATTTTTCATAAGCAATAAATGGTGCTGTGTGGCCCTCTTCACAATTTAGTTAGGATAGTCTGATAATAGGCAAAAATCTGGAAAAGGAAAAAAATGTCAGAATTTAAAAACACACTCTCTCGCTGTAGCTCTCCCTCTCTGTCCTAAACCCCTCCCACCAGACAACCACTGGCATATGAACCAAGTGGCGACCTAAAGCCAACATGGAAGTGCCAAAAACTGCTGTTCTTTGAATGGCCCCTTGAGCCTGGCTCTCTTTAGCTAATTTAAACATTCATGACAACTTTACCAGGGCTGAATTTTTATATATCAGTAACTCACCCGTTTACATTTTATTAGGGCTTAAAGGTGCTGTATGTAAGAATGTGGCCAAAACGGTTACTGCACTCAAATTCAAAATACTGCCGCGAGTCGTGTCCGCCCCCCCTCCCCTACAGATTCGAGGTAGATTCGCTGGAGACTGATTTGTTTGCCCACAGGCAGCTGCCGTGGCAGGGCCGCGTCGCCGCGTCCTTGATCTTCGGT